>NC_056732.1:946993660-947073660 GCF_019279795.1 Protopterus annectens
TGAGTTCCATTAACGCAAACTCCTGTTGGTCGAATAAGGAGTTTAATTCGAGATGAAACAAAGAGTCAACTATGAGGCCTGAAGGGTACAGATGGTGCCTTAAACCCTTGGGAACAATATGTTCTTTAAACATTCCTGAAAGTAATTGGTTTCAATTTGAAGCTTTTTAATTTTTACTAGTTTTATGTCTAACAATTTCAATTGGTCAGTTAAAATAGGTAAACCAACCTGTGTTTGAGTAGCATTGTCAGCCGGTTGCCCCACATTTGGATACTGGGTAAATTTAAGTTTACTTGTGTCCTGAATCCATTCTTCAAGTTGTGGGGTACTAATAAGCCCTTCAGCGCCATTATGAGTCTCAGGTATTTGGTTGTGAAGTCTACTTTTATTGTTCGGACCTCCGATGTTATCACTGTTTTCGTTTGCTGAAGCTCTCCTCGGTGCTTGTATGTTTGTTGAATTAAGACATCCAATTGCTGCGGCATTAGATTCTGCAATAGAGGTGTTGCTTAATAGTTGTTGTCCTGGTGGAATGTAACTAGAGTTACTAGTTACTGTGCCCGAAGTCAGAACTGCTTTAGGTAGTTGTGTGTCCAACCGCACAGTTAACGCATCAACTCGTTGAGACAAGGCTTGAATTAAAGCTGTTAAATTAAGTGAGTCAGATTGTGGCTGAGTGGGTTTGAACAGGATGGCACTGTTCACGTTGCTGTTGTTCCCAGAAGCCATATAAATGAACAAGAATGAACTAGTGGAAAAAATACTAAATAACCAAATAAAGGCTCTGGGTACAAACTCCAGGTCAGCAAGAGAGATCCGAACGACGTCGTATATTATCACTAGCTTGTGTTCCTTATGTAAGTTAGTTCAAATCTTATTATACTATTCATTACTTGTTTTTAGGAAAATTTGTTTAAACTTGTTCAAGAAGAGTAAACTGTTTGTTGATTTATTGTTTAGGTAGTTGTGTAAGCAATAGTTAAAGCCTTAATATGTTTTTAAAATTTTATATTATTGGCACTACTTTGTGTAGCATTGATACAACTCTTTTTTTGATCATGTGATTAGATTAGTTTATAAAATGGTGTTTTTTTAATTGTAATTCATCTGAAGAAGTTGCCTCATTGTAGGTGACGAAAAGCGCTTCATATTAAACGGATTTCTCTTGCTGACTTGGAGTTCATTCCCGTAGTATACACCTATGAACCTATGAACCTATGAACCTATGGATCTCAGTACTGGCAAACATGTGTGTGTGTGTGTGTGTGTGTGTGTGTGTGTGTGTGTGTGTGTGTGTGTGTGTGTGTGTGTGTGTGTGTGTGTGTGTGTGTGTGTGCGTTAGTGTGTATAAAAGTGTTTGTGAGTGTCTAAACATGTGAGTGAAAGTAGTTTGAGGCCGTTCTCACCCAGTACACCTACTGTTGCCATACATTCAAGGGCTGGTGATGTTATTCATTATATAGGTACCTTGGGACACTCTTCACCCTGTAAGCACCGTGGTGCTTGTGGTAACTGCGTAACACTGTAGTACCAATGACTACATAGGTAGGGGTTCTAATCTAAGTGCTGGCAAATGTGTTTGTATGTGTGTATATTTGTAGGATACAGCATTTTAAGGCCTCACTCTCCCAGTACACTGCCCATTGCCATACTTTACAAGGGCTGGTGATGTTGTTCACCTTGAAAGAACTGTGAGAAACTCTTCACACTATAAGTTCCATGACACATGCGATAAATGCATAACACTGTATTAGCAATAATTTAATAGGTAGGGATTCTAATCTCAATCCTGGCAAATTTGTGTGTGTGTGTGTGTGTGTGTGTGTGTGTGTGTGTGTGTGTGTGTGTGTGTGTGTGTGTGTGTGTGTGTGTGTGTGTGTGTGTGTACAAGAACTGTATCCTGTGTATGTGTCTGAGTGAGAACTATATCCATTAAAGAGGCGAGTTTTACATTTTAGGCCATGGTACTCCCAGTATACATCCCAAGGTCCACTTTACAAAGCCCGGTATTCACATCCACTGTAGAGGTATTTATGGACACTCTTCAGCCCTATAAGCTCCGTGCAACAGTTATATAACAGTACTGAATGAATAACATGACAGGCAGGGTTGCTAATGTCAGTACTGGCAATTGTGTGTGCATTGGTGTGTATAGCAGTGTTTGTGAGTGTGTAGACTTGTAGGTGACAGTCTAATGAGTCCTTCCAACCAGTGCACACCCCATTGCAATACCTCACAAGGGCATGTGATGTTATTAACTTTACAGGTACCTTGCAACAGTCATCACACTATTAATTCTGTGCCACCTGGGATAACCGCATACTGTACTACCACTAACTAGATGGGTAGGAGTTCCAAAACCAACACTGGCAACTGTGGTCCTGTGTGTGTGTGTGTGTGTGTGTGTGTGTGTGTGTGTGTGTGTGTGTGTGTGTGTGTGTGTGTGTGTGTGTGTGTGTGTGAGAGAGAGAGAGAGAGAGCCTGTGTGTGGGAACATTATTCTCTGTGTGTTTGGTCAGCACAATATCCTCTGGGGTTGTGGGTTTTAGCAATCTGAGTTGTGTTCCACCAACTACACTTACCATTGTCCACTTCACAAGGACTGCTGATATCAGCCACCATAGACTTACCTGTATACACCCCTCACACCTATAAGCTCTGTGGCACATACAATAACTGTTACATAGACCTTGTAAATGTGTATTATACAGCTGTACCTTGGCTCTGACATGATCGATGTGTTACCACTCTGTCATACTCCTCCTTGCCAATTTCTGCAGGGCCAAATCCTGCAGACACACAGACAGCTAGAACACAAACAGATTATAGCATGTAAGACTACATTCAGTCAGTGTTACGAACACTAATAATGCATCATGGCTGAAAAGGTACACACACTCTGAAATGCACCCATTACAAATTCCAGCTGACAGCACCTTACACAGTATTACATGGCTAAACTGTACTTAATTCACCCTGTGCATCAGAACCATATTAGCATGTCCCTGCATCGGTGGAATGGATAACAGGGATGTGGCAAAAGGTATCATCATATGCACAGGGTGTTGTGTGGGTTTGACAGAGGTCTAGGCTTGCAGTTGACATCATGTGTGTGTGTTTGGAGGGGTGTTCTATGAATGGGCCGTGCAGAGTTGGTGTGTGTGTGTGTGTCTGGAGGTGACCTGGCTGTGATGGTGATGTGTGTGTGTGTGTGTGTGTGTGTGTGTGTATGCACAAAGTCATGCCATGTGGCCGCCCTACACATGGGTACGTTGGACAGCTGTGGACAGTACATGGCAAGGTGTACAGTTCACCATCTCTAGCCACGGACACGGGAACTGGTCCTGCCAGGGGTCTCACTGGCACCACCAGGCCCAAGGCCAGATGCAATACTGCTTCCTGATGATGACTGCTGTCTGCTGGATTCATGTCCCTGACAGGACCAACCAGGACCACATTCCCATGGCCTGCTCTGTTGTGGTGTGGACAGCACCCCCCCTTCAGTAGTGCTGGTGGCACTACAACTATGGGAGTATGAAGGTGCATGGACCCGTAGACTCTCAGCTGATGTTGGTACTGACCTACGTCCATGTTGCCAATGCCCATCTCACACCACATGCTCTAGCACAGACATGCCATGGTCGAGGATTGCCCAAGACTCACCCCACCATCTATTCCTGACCTCAGTATTTTGATGTGTGGCCTCAACAAGGACATATATGTCACCACGTAACCCAGGAAGAGTTGCATCCAAGACCCTGAGTATTTGTCTGGTGTTGTGTTCACTACTTGACTGTGCTGCCATGACAGCCCAGAACATGCTTCTGGTGACACCTGCTGTGACACTTGCAACAGCGGCTTGATGGGCAGCAGTCCTCCTTTGAGCACTGTCCATCCGCCTGTGTGGGACCTCACCTGCACTCTGGCTGTGGTTAGTGGCTACACTCACACTTACCATAGTCTCCACACTAGCCTGTTCCATGCCACCAACTGTCCATTATCTGTGGCTGCTGGGGATGGGGTAAGTGTGGGCATTGTGGCTGTGTGCAGAACATTGTGGATGACTGTGGGATGCCAACCGATGACACAGATTCAGCCCCTGATTCTGTGCCCCATTATGACCACCATCATTATCAGAGACTGCAGAGACACTGACATCAGATTCTGAGTTGCAGGGACCATGATCATCATGTCCACTTGTGAGGGGAAGACAACATATGTAAATTAATACCTGTACAATAAGGTTTGCTGGTACACATACATATGCACACACACACACACACACACACACACACACACACACACACACACACACACACATGAATACACACGGACACACACACAGACACATACAAGTGATGTGGCACAAAGGCATTACACAGAGCTCACAATAGCCAGCTGGTGACATTCATGACACAGTCAGACCACAACATGCACACTCTGTACAGGCCCTCAACATCATGCAGGGCAGCCCTTTCCACTTAATGTTTCTACTAATATACACCTCAGGGATACATGAGTTGTGTTAGTAGGTGATGGGCCTTCACCTAGCACACACTGCAGCCATGTACACATTATTGCTGTTCACCTGTATAGCACAGTGGCAACTCCTACAGAACATACCTCTCAACTGTACAGAGTTTCACTGAATGTCTAGATGTGTGGCTCATATTTTTGGTCTGTTCCTCAAAAATCCTGTGTTTGTCTGACACATTGCTGAGATGATCTGGGGATTGGCATCACTAATTAATGACATAATTTGATTTTCACACTTTAAAACCTGCAGTAAATGTATGTTAAACAAAACTGGTTACTCTAACAACCTTCTAAGCTTACAGTGGATATAATAAGACTAGACACCCCTGTTAACATGCCAGTTTTTTATATATATAACATGAGACCACATAAATCATGTCATAACGTTTCCTACCTTTAATGTGACCTATAACCTGTGCAATCCAATTGAAGAACAAACACATCAGTTAGGGGTAACATATAGAAAATGAAATACATACAATAGGCTGGTTGCATGACTGTGCACACCCTTAACTAATACTTTGTTAAAGCACATTTTGATTTAATTACAGTAGTCAGTCCTCTTGGGAGGGTGTCTATCAGCATGACACATCTTGACTTAGCAATATTTGCACACCCTTCTTTGCAGAAGCCCTCCAACTCTGTTAGATTGCGAGGACACCTCTTGTGCACACAGATTTCCTATTGGATGTTGGTGTGGACTCTGGCTGTGCCATTCTAAAAATTGATAGTCTTCTGGTGAAGCCATTCTTTTTCTGATTTGGATGCATGGTTTTGGTCATTGCCATGTGGAAAGGTGAAATTGCTCTTCATCTATAGCTTCCTAGCAGACACCTGAAGATTTTGGGCAAAAAGGGACTGGTATTTGGAACTGTTCATAATTCTCTCCACCTTGGTTAAAGGCCCACTTCCAGCTTATGAACATCAACCCCAAAGCAGGACACTGTCACAACCATGCTTCACTGTGGGGATGGTGTTCTTTTGGTGATGCACAGTGTTGTTATTGTGCCAAACAAATCTTTTGGAATTGTGGTCAAACAGTGCAACCTTGGTCTCACTACACATTAACACATTTCCCACATGCTTTAGGGAGACCTGATGTATTGTTCTTGAAAGTTTAGCCAGACCTGGATGTTGTTGTGTGTGAGGAAAAGACTTCCATCTTCCAACCCTACCCCATAGGCCAGACATGTGGATAATACAAGAGATTATTGTAACATGTAGTACACAACCAGTACCTGTCAGAGATTCCTGCAACTCCTTTAGTGTTGCTGTTGGTCTCCTGGAAGCTTCCCTGACCAGTTTGTGTCTTGTCTTTCAACACATTTGGAGGAATGTCCACTTCTTTGCAATGTCACTAATGCTCCATTTTTTCACCACCTTGATGACTGTTGTCACTGTGTTCCATGGTATATGCAATGTCTGTGGAAATGTTTGTGTACCCTTCTCCAGGCTGATACCTTTCAACAATGACATCCCTTTGATGCTTTGTAAGCTCTATGCAAACCATGGCTGTTGCTGTAGCAAGCAACTGGGTAAATGTCAGGAAAATCCTAGTAGGACAGCTGACCATTATTTGGTGTTAATCAAAGAGTCTCTGTAATTGATGGCAGGTGTGTACCCAGGAAGACATAATGCTGCAATTATATCAAAACCTGCTTCAACACAGTATTAGCTTCAGCCTGTGCACACTTCTGCATCTAGCTTATTATATGTTTTTTTTATTTGTCATAATTGTTCCCCTAACAGATCTGTTTGTTTTACAGTTGAATTGTACACATTAAAGGTTGGAAGAGTTTGGAAATGTTTTATAGTGGTCTCATTTTTGTATATCACAAATACCTGGCATTTTAACAGGGGTGTATACACCTTTTATATGCACTGCATAAGACTAATCTTTAAAATATGTCCCTAGTTTTGGGCCTTTGTCCCCCCATTTTATCAGTCTTTCTCCAGACTTCTTGCAATGACAGGTTGTGAGGTATGCTACAGATATGTTATATCTCCTGCAAATAGGCCCCTGTGATGACCACTGTGATGCAATGCAGTTAACCCCACCACAAGTGAATATGCACATATTGCAATATGGCTGAGACTAACAGTTGTGTGCATGGTAACATGCAAGACCTTAACATGCCTGGGGTACTGGTGAGCCACAACAGGAGAATCCCATACTCACCGGATTCAGGCTGCTGTCTCACATCCAGACCAGAGGGACCTATGTAGCTGTGGGGGAGAGGTATTGTCAGCAGACTCACATGTGGCATTGGTACAAGATGAATGCTACTTTTCTGCACATGTACAGTACAAGCTCTGATAGTACACATTTTGTTGTCCTTCACCATAGATGTGCACTTTTGTGCATTAGAAAACCCAACCCACAAATGCAGTTTAGCCTGACATATGCATCTAGATATGCTACAGAATCCAGTATGACTGCTACAGTGTTCAGCTGATGTGCATTGGGGCCTTACCTGGATGCTACTCGCCTGTTGCATGGGTGCCACCCACCTCCAAGACTTGTGTTTCTTGGCTTGGCTGGTGTGTGGAGGCTGCTCAAAGGTTGGCAATGAGCTCCTCTGTTGCTGTAAGTGGGGCCTGTGTGACCGGACCTCCACCTGTACAGTACGGTCCCTGGCCATGGGAGCAGCCGGGCACGATGTATCAGGTCAGTTGCCTGAACTGATCGTATGTGCATCCATGGTGGCCCAAGCTGTTAACTCTGTGGACAAGGTCATCCCACAGGGTGGTCCACTCCTGCAGATTGTATTGGTCATGGCCAAACATCACCCCATGGTGCTGGAGGATGGCATCCGTGATGGCTGCATTTTCAGCTGCAGTATATGGTGGTTGTCTTTGCCACTGCATGTCACCTGGAAGACATAAACAGGAAAACACATCACAGGACCTCATGCATTGGTCAAAGATATTTACATCACCTGCACATCAACATTGACTATCATGAGCCACCAATTACAACCACATCATACCCCTATCATCTATCAACACAATATGATCCTGCATTGCACTCCTGGTCCTGATGTGTCATCTCTCCCCCAAAGGAGGGCCAGTACATTGCATAACCCAACATTCATCATTCACCTTTGTGTAGAGGGATGACAGTGTTCATCCACCTTGGGATGTCAATGGTGCTCAGGCTCTGCTTGAGTACAGTGTTCAATGGAGCTGGGAGCATATGCCTGAGTTAATGTAAGTTGCAGACAGGAATGTTATCAGGTCCCATGGAGACTTAAATTTGTTGACTTTGAATAGGCATTATGCACCTGCTCCCTGATGATGAGGGGAGTGGTGCCGGTGCTGTGCATATCCACCTATACTGATGGTGGGACAGGGGGATGATGTGTGTCTTTAAACTGTCTGCAGTGGTTTGGCTATAGTTATGGTGTGTGTATGTGGTGTGATTGACCACCATTACAGGGTGGAATGGGTTGTTGCCTCTGAGATTGAAGACATATGTGAAGACAGCCTTGTGATTGGCCTTGATGGATGTGTCCAATTTGTGCTCATAGTTAGCCTTACAGTAATTCACCTGTGACCTTATATGCTCATTCAGGCAAAGGTTGACTTGCTTCCAAGTTGGTGCCTGTTCCTACTTGGCCTTGTACAGCCAATATAGAGACCAATTATGTGGTTTGTATATTGCTGCTGTCTAGCAAAGGGGATTACTCTACCTTGGTGGAGGCAGGTTTTATGAGTGAGGTATTGCTGGGTCCATACAGCTATGTAGGTGCTCATATAGCTGTTTGTAGTAGGCATGGACATGAGGTCATAACACAGTTGAGCACCTCTCCAATTTCAACCTAATAATCATGCTTATTCTAGTACTCATGTCTGTGTCAGGGCAATGCAATAACCAGTAGCTATAGAAATTTATGTCTGTTGGATGCATGGAAACTAAGATTACACACATGTACAACATGTACAGCTTATTTACCTGAAATTTTGCATCCCATGTCTGTTTCCAGGTACACCTACTCATACATACATGTGCACAGGTAATACATGAAATACATTTCTGTTCTATGTCAGTATGGCACACTGCATTTACATTCTTGCTGTTCAGACATACCACTCAACCTGTTAAAGCAGGACATCTGGAGGACGCCGCACATACATGGGGGGCAATGGCCCAAACATTAGTGACATTCTTGTAATGTTGCTGTAACACACTTAAGTCATTTGATAGCACAGTAGTCTTTGCATTCAAAGGATGTCCGACACTCATACATATGCTAGTATGTTCTAATGTCAGTCTTCACAGATTTATCAATGATTTGCCAGACATAACAGAACTCTATGAGTAACTTACTACAAATGTGAGGCACACATACGGTCAGTGTGCATAACACTGAACAGTTGAATGGTATGAGCTCCGTATATCACATGCAGTTCAACACACACATCTGCAACAGTAGTTTACTATGCAAATACCCTGTATAGATCTCTTAGATTTGTGTGAGAAACATGTATATCATAGTCGTATTCATAAGTAACACATGGATATCTACAACATCCCAGTAGCTGGCCTAGCAGTGTCACAGTCAGCATTGTTCAACAGACACTCCAGTAGTAGTCATATGTGACCCATTCCTTCCTGGGGTGACTCAGGGGCCTGAGCTGTGATCTATCACTGCATACGGACCCAGATGTTATGGCCATTGGTGCTAATCACAATATATCAGTACAGCAAGTCTTGTTGAAACATATTTGTTTAACATCCTATATCCCATTATTGCATACCCCCTACTGCATTCAATTACATGCTTACTTGTTTGACATATCTTTTCCCCCCCAAGTATTGTTGGTTTAGATTCCAATTCCTGTTTCTGTTTCAGTGTGTGTGTGTGTGTGTGTGTGTGTGTGTGTGTGTGTGTGTGTGTGTGTGTGTGTGTGTGTGTGTGTGTGTGTGTGTGTGTGTGTGTGTGTGTGTGTGTGTGTGTGTGTGTGTGTGAGTGCGTGTGTGTGTGTGTGTATGTCTCTCTCTCTGTCTACCCATGTAAAGGTATAGACCTGTTTTCCATAGGCAGCAGCTTGTCTTTTGTAGGTAATGCTCATGAGCAGGTGATGGCCTTTGCACCAATTGGTGTACCTCATTTGCTAATTGCATGTAGAGCAGCTGTGTTGTTATTCCTATAACCAATGGCATGGCAACACACTCCTATAATTGAGTACTTCATGTGGGCATTGCCCCTTTTCCTTGCCTGTGAGGAGGACATCATGAAGGTGTGTGAACAACAGCATCACAGAGGGAGTTGGAAATACCTCTTACAACAAAACATGTGGAGACAGCCCAACAAAATGGGGGAGAAGGTCCCAGACTTATGAACAAAATGTGATTATTGCTATTATACATTTGGATTCATGCTAGCTTAACAGGGTTTGTGTGGACATGGATATTTTGCGTGGATCTCAGTCTTGCAGTGTTATGAGGCTGACACAACTCTTGACTGTAGGGCTATCCACAGAATGTCCAGAGGTTTGACTCTTATGTTTGGTTTGTTCCTCCGACAGTTGTTGTCCTTGACAAATCAGTAGCATACCCTGGGTATTGCAGTCAGTAAATGCTAACTTCCATTTGTGTTTCCAACTTCATATCCCTCAGTTAAGATATGTTACAACAAACCCAGTAACACCAGCAACTTTCTCAGTTTATAACAGCAATATTTCAATTATGCCCTTGTGTTTGGGCCTCTGTCCCCCAATTATGTCAGGCTTTGTCCAAATGTCATGCAGTAAGAGGTTGATAGGTATGGTATATCATTAGTTAGTGCCTTCCTTCTTGATATCATCCCAATGATGTAGCAGAATGCCAGACATGTTATGAGGAAGAGGCCATATATATGAGAACAGAGCCTGGACATTCTGTGGGAGTCTGTACAGTTGAGGGGTCTGTGTATGTGTAGCAATTATTAACAGACTGTCAGGATTTTGTAGCAGTGTAGTGTGTACATTTTTGTTGTGCTGTGTAGGGAGGGGGTGCATTTAAGTCTCATGGCTCCTTTTCAATGTGACTGTGCATGCTGCTCCAGTTTCTGATGGTCTGTCATCTGTATATGTTTGTAGGCCAGACTGATACATGTTCCATACCACCACAGGAGTCAGACTACACTGTGACTTGGGGCAGTATATCTAGGGGTAATGTGTGAGTGTCATACATGATATTTATGTTCACACAGTCATTATACTCAACTGTTCATTTGGCTTACCAGTATGTCACTGTGACTGTGATGAAATTGGTTGTGGGTATGCAGGCTCACACCAGTGACTGTTTTTCACTACTGTTACAGCCCTGTAATGCCTGATATATTTACATATTCATGTGTAATTTCCCATAGCTGACTTGGGGTAGGGTTGTGTCAGTCTGACTGTAGTTTGGACGGTGCTTGGTGACATGCTAAGCAGCTCAGTGTACTTTCCCTAATGTCATGTTATGTCCACATATTCATAGGATGTCCAGTTGTCTGGCTCATATCTTTGGTCTGGTCCCTATACGTGTTGTGTACCTCTGACAAATCAGTGGGATGATGTGAGGGTTTCAGGCACTAACTAATGAGAAACAATTGAGTCTTGGAGCTGTGCTATTTCAGTCAACATATGTTAGAACAGACAGTGCATACCTCTCAACTGGCCAGATTGTTGCAGAACATCCAGGTTTATTGCTCATATTTTGTCTCAGTTCCACAAATTATTCTAATTTCTCTGGGAAATCACAGTGATGAACTGAGGATTTCTGTCAGTAAATAAAGACATCATTTCAGTTCCAAACCTCATATCCTTCAGAACATGCATGCTGAAACAAAGCCTGTTACTCAAGCAAATGTCTATTTCTCTAAAAGCAAAACCAGTTTGAAATACGTCCCTAGTGGTACCCCATTGTCCCCCCATTTTTACAGCCTTTGCCTAGATGAGTGCACTACATGTTATGAACATGTGTGTGTATATATATATATATATATATATATATATATATTTTTTTTTAACATATTTTTCATATATGTGTATCTCCATTCATGTATATCTGTATATGTATATATACAAAACCTGAGTGATTCCACAGAGCTTTTTCCCTATTGTTAAATAACTCTACTGCATGATATATTTGAAAAAGCATCATAAATTCCTGCAGTTCAAATCGTGTAGTTGTGCATTGCTCTGACTATAGTGTAAAGGCTTCTGGGTTCCATACTTGGCAGAGTTGATTATTTTGTTGCTAGGCAGAACAGTGGCTGATGGAGACAGAGTGATTAAAGCAGTTTTAAGTGGCTTTAAGCACATTTGCACAGGTTTGCGTGACACTAAGCAATGCCAACATATGGTTAACCGTACAGATGCTCAATCCATTTTGGCTTCACTTAGCATTGCACAAACTCACTTACTCCTGCTTACAGCCATGCTAATTTTGATATTGTCCATGACTGTGCATGCTTCTCTTACTGCTGAACATGAACCTGTAGCTGTGTCCCACTTGTTGGAGACCTCTACTGACATTACACTCATATTCAGGCAAATAAATTTGCACAGCTTCACAATATGCCTCCAACCCCAATTGTATATAACATCCTTGATAGATGTCCTCTGCATTGTTCATGTAAGGATGCCTATCTCACAAAGACATCTTATCCACTATTATGTCACCTTGTGTGACAATCACATAATGCCCATTTTCACTGTGCAGTCCATACTATACCCTATTGATATGTGATTTGTATTCCTGCTACAACTGTCTTCAATTGGCATGCCCTAATCTGCTGTATATTAAGATGTTTCACCTGTCCTCTTTCCCCATGTTAATTTCTACAATTCATCTGCATGTCCCGATTCAATACACACACTTCCCTTGACTGTTTATTTTACATGGCAGTCCATGTACCCTTATATATAATTTACACAACTTTTGTACAGAGTGCCTGAAATGGGATGAGTGCCTGAAATAGGATTTCACAATACTCTCCACTGTATACACTGTCCTGTACTGTCTTTGGCCCGTATACATTATTATATGTTAAGACCTTGCAATCATTGTGGCACTCCTCTCAATCCCACTAACCCAGTTTGCTCTATAGTAAGCAAGTTTGCTATCCATGTTGGTATACATGGTTTCCTGACACCTGCCAAACATTAATGTATGCGTGTAACACAAAAGGTGAAACTAGACATTTAAAAAAATATGTTATACATAATAGGTGGGAATAATAACTGCTTTTCATACTGGCAAAACTTTTCATATTATCTTTGAATGTGAATGGTCTCACAAGTGTATAAAAAAGAAACAGTAGTAAACTATATTAAAAATGTAGAGTGCAATAAGGTATACTACAGAAGACACATTTGGAAATAAGTGAGCATGTGTACTTGATAAAGAAAGGATTTCAAGATGGTTATTCAGCAGAATATATTGGACAAAATAAAAGGTGAGTACTTATATTAATTGCTAGAGGAGCTCCAGTAGTGAAAGAATAGGAAACAAATATATAATAATGGTAAAGTTGTAGTAGGAAGGGGCTACTGGCAAGGGAGTAGGATTATGCTGACATATTTATATTATACCTAAAACTGCTACAAATGAGCTTAAGAAAATTTGGAGAGAAATAATCAACTTTCAGCAGGGAATATTACTTATAGGTGGGGACTGGAATTTTATTTGCAATAATGGGGATGTATCTGGGGGAAGGAGGCCTAGAATGGAAAATAAAACAACGGAGGACAGATTTTTGAAGAATTTTTGAAAATAGTCAGTATAGAAGATGTGAATGCAGTAATAGAAGCTCAGAGAAAATGTATATATTATTTTTCAAGGTACAAAAAACTGGATTAGGCTAGGCAGAAACTGTATTTCACTGGAACATGTGCATTTAAATGAAAGTGTTGCTACACATCCAATAACTATTTCAGATCACGTGCCAGTAATAACAAAACTAAAAATGTAGGGTAATGAAATAATGAGACACTGCCACTTCCCCACCTGTCTGTTAAACAGAGAGGAATTTAATGAATAGGTAGTGGAAATTATTCAGGAGATATTAGGAAAAACAGAAATTTCTTCAGAAAACACACCTACGGAGTGGGATGAAATGAAAGTGGAGTTTAAAAATAGGGTAAAAATAAAAGAAAAAGAGATAAGGTTAAGAAGCAACAATAATTATTTAGAGGGACTGACAAAGATTAAAGTATGGCAGAACAGGGGGAACCTCACAGAGCAAAAACTGCAGAGTGATAAAGAGAAAATAAGTGACTACTTTGATAATATGCATGATACTAACTCCAGAGCACAAATGCTTTTAGCACAACAGCTCAGGCAACAGAAAGTAGAAAGGGTTGTTGCCAAGCTTAGGGAGTCTGTAACAAGGAAAATAACCAAACAGCTTGTAGGGGTATTAGAAAAGTTACACGATTTTATGAACATTTTTATAAAGCAAAGAAATCAAGAAAAAGTACAAATGGAAATGTTTATGGAAGAATTATAATGAAGTTCCTTGGAAATTTTAGGCATGAAAGCAAGCATTCAACTATTGTTCAAATAAAGTGTGATTTTTAAATCATATCCAAGTGTCGTTCCAGTGCTAGGTGTTTGTTGTGTATTAAAAAGTATTCTGTTATGTCAGTTAAGGATATGTGAGAAGAGACTAATCAAAAGATAATACAAAAACTGATAAATTGGAGGCTCTTTTCTATGGATATGGATAGCAAGACACAAGCAACGAAAATGTTTTTAGTCCCTTTAGTTTTATGCACAGCTCAGGCATATTTTTATCAACCAGAGGAGAAATTGTGGATAGCAAGTAATAAAGAGTTGAAGGATTTTATCTGGAAGGGAAAGAGGACAAGAGTCAAGTGGAATAAGTTGATTCTTCCAATTGAGCAAGGTAGTTTGGGGCTACCTGATTTGAAGGGATATTTCAGAGTTATGCCATTAAGACTCCTACACATAGCACCAGCAAAAAGCTATAATTCAAAGTAGAAATGGATAATGATGAAATGGGGGAATCTCAAGAAACAGGGAGAAACTGTGATTTTTCTATGCAGACCCTTTAGGAGAATAACAATAACTAAACAGAATATTATATTCATAAAGTAGCAGAAAGCATTCCAAGAACTAACCCAAAATGGGAATGGAGAAAGGAGATTCTGCCAATAGGGATGCCTGCAATTAGGGGTACAGAGAATAGGGAAGAGAGGGCCGGAATTTACTGGAGAAAACTGGCAAAAGAACCAAGATACTGAGAGCAAATATTTAGAGAGGGAAAGGTAAGAGAATAGGAAGAGACCAAGAATTCATTGGGAGTGCAGTCTAGAGATTGCATTCCCTATCAAGGATTGATATCAGAGTATAGGAAAAGAGAAAGGAATACAGGTATCCTAAGTGAAAGACCACCACTGGTAGCATTTTTATTAGAACCTAGAACAGAAGCTTCTGTTAAAAAGGATAATTAGTAAGGTACATAAAATATTGCACAATAACTATAGGAATTGGTTAGAGGAGGTTAGAAATGATTGTGAACAGAGATTCAATAAGCAATTCACAAAGAAACAATGGGAGGATATATGTATGTATCCCAAATATGCAACAAAGTGTAGAAGATTTACGATCTTTGCTTATAAGTATGATCATTTTATACCCCAAGCAGACTCTCCAAAGAATTTTTACTCAGGAAGATAGCAAATGTTAGAGGTGTGATGGGGAAGAAAGAGGTAACTGGGAACAATTTTTGGGGGTGTGTAACGAGTTGGTAGAGTTTAAGAACTCTATGTAGACTATTCTGTTAGAAATACTGGGTAAATAAAATGGTGTAACTAAGGAAACTATTTTTTTTCAAATATCTTTATTGAATTATCACTTGTGACACAGGCAAATTTACATTCATATAACGGTAATCAAACTATGTTAACATAACAAACATTATACTTCACATATATATTGCTATATATCATATAACCTAAGCAGTATTACATACATTATTCAATTCCTGCCTTTTAAACATATTTATTAAACCATCACTTATTATATAGGCAATCATACATTTATATAAATGAAAACAAACCACACCAACACAATCCTAGTTGCAAGTATTTTACACCGCAAGCCATACTGACACACTCCCAGTTGTAAGCATTATATATATATCACTTATAATCTACCCAAGTTTCTCACTCAAACTTTATATAGCTCATTTAAGTCATGCTCCCTTTTAGACCTCATTCTTCCCTTGCATGTATTGTTCCCACAATTCCCACTTTTTCCTATGTAGTTTGTTCCTATTCTTTTCTAAAGATCTCAGTTCCAATTGTTTTATCTCTGTTAATATGTTCACTACTTCCAGTATAGCTGGTTTAGATTCTGATTTCTATTTTCTAATAATTGCTTTATTGGCAGCCACCATTATTAGAAACCGCAAGGCCTTACCATGTCTTTTTATGTTGCAATACATAATCAGAACTGCTTAGATATAGTAAGGCCTTGCTGAGTTTAATTCTGGTAGCTACCAAAAAAGCAATTACTAGAAAATGGAAAGCAAAGTCTAAACCAACCACACTAGAAGTAATGAATATAGCAAAAGAAGTAAAAGAACTAGAATTGGGATCTTTAGAAAAGGGTAGGACCAAATTACTTAGAAAAAATGGGAATTGTAGGAAAAATACATGCAAAAAATGTTTTGGAATTAAATGAGCTATGTGATGTTTGGCAATGACTTTACAGAATATTATAAGTGATGTATAATCTTTGCAACTGAAATATATCGATATGGTTTGTTTTCATTTATATAAATGTATGATCACCTATGTCGCAAGTAATAATTCAATAAAGATTTCTAAGGTGCACATACATATGTTACTGCTTTGACTTTTATGATCACATGATCACATCATTTGCTTTACAAAGCAATCACATTGCACTAGCCAAGCCTAGATGTTGTAAGGTAATGTGTGCAATGCTGTGGGTTATAATTGCATTGCCCAGAAGTACCCAAATCTAAAAGTATCTTCAGTGCTATTAGGATCCATTTGACAGGTATCAATGTATTGTTTTAAATATTATTAAGTGCTAGCCATAGTTTCTCCTCTGGTTGTAAATGTTTTCTGACCATCGATTTTAAAATTCATAAAGAAACAATGAGAGGATATATGAATAGCTCCCAAATATGCAACAGGATCTAAAAGATTTAGGATTTTTGCCTGGAAGTTTCACATAGGTACATTTATACCCCAAGCAGACTCCAAAGAATTTTCCCTCAGGCATACGGCAAATGTTGAAATATAATGGGGAAGAAACGTATAGCTGGGAGAATATGTTCTCAGATTATAATGAGTTAGCAGACTTTAAAACGTCCCTACATAGTACTCTGTCAGGAATACTGGGCAACCAAATGAGTGTAACTAAGGAAATGATTTTATGAGCTGGTATACATGAAGTGAATTTGCCTGGGCATAGTAAGACCTTGTTAAGTTAATTCTGGTGGATGCCAAAAAACAATTTCTAGAAAATGGAAATCAAAGTCTAAACCAACCATACTTGAAGTAGTGAATATTGTAATAGAGATAAAACCGAAGGAAATGGGATATCTTGAAAAGAGCAAGTGTAAATTACATAAAAATAGAAATGGTGGGAAAATACATGCAGAAGAGGAATGAGGTTTAAGAGAAGACAGGAATTGAACAATTTATGTAACATTGGTGTGATTACATAGTATAAAACAATATATGTGATGTATTATGTTTGTAAACCTGAATTGTTAATATGGTTTGATTACTTTTATATAAATATAAGTTTGCATATGTCACACGTGATCATTCAAAAAGATGCTTTTTTAAAGGATTTTGTGATAGAGTTATGTAACTATCTACTTTATTTTATTTATCACTTCAAAGACCTTGTTACCTTTAAACTTGAAAGATTCATTGTTCTTCCTGTCTCAGACCATCTGAATGTGAAGTCAGTCTCATCTTCTAATAGCCATTTTTCAAAAGTCTCCACAGACGTACTTTTGAGGAACGGTTCTCTAAAACAAGTTTTATGTTTTGCTTTCATAATAAATCTTTACCTTGAGCATGGATCACATAAAATAGCTGTTTCTCAAGATAAAGAAATATGATGTTCTGTGCCTAGATTAGCTCATAATAACCCAGACTTTGGTGCATTGTGACATGCATTTGCAGGTCACATAGTCTGAGATTTGAGGTTAAGATAGGTAATTTAAGAGTAGATTCTGAAACAGCCAAATTAAACAAAGGTATATGTGGATGTCAGCCTATGGTCCTTTCCATCATCTATTTATAAGTGACAAGAAAATTTTTTGCTGCAGTAATACAGTATATCTATGAGATCAAGCCTCGTAATGCCAAATACAAGAGTCCACTATTGTGCATGCAATGTAATTTGTTCCTGCCTTCCCAACTAGCAAACAAAATGTAGCTCCATCCTCTTTGTTCCACCTTTCTTTTTATAGTAAGATTGAGTGCTTTGGCACTGAAAGTAAAGTTAGAGTTGTTTGCACTATGAAAAAGCACTGAGCACATTGTAATTTGGAACATGCTTATTATTATTATGTTAAAATTTTGAGGTCTGAGTTGACTATATGAAATAAAACTGATCCTGTATATCATATTGTCTGGTAGATCTTAGATCAGATTTGTAACATCTTTATTGTAATTGCAGTTTTAATAAAACAAACTTGCTGGAACAGTGTTGTAAACTAAAGTACTCTTTAACAGTAAATATACTGGACTCCCTTATAAGCTGAGATTTGACTGACAAAATCAGGTTTGCCACAGTTGCATGGTCTTTTTAAAACATTATAAACTGATAGAGTTGAATGCCTCAGGTGAGGACTAACTGCTTCCAACAAACAGAATCAACCATTTCTCTGTGCCCTAATGCAGAAGATCAGGGCCATACACTGTGCACCACAAAGTTATTTGCAGTTGGATGTTATAAAATAAAACAGTAATAACATTCTTAATAGGGTATTACAGATTAAATACTAGGGTTAGGAGTTGGCATAATGGCTATGGTGCCTACCTCACAGACACAAAGTAAAGGTTTTGATTCTTACCTTTGAGGGAAATTGGCTAATTTTAAAATAGGCCACAAGAGCAGCTAGCCAGTAGTTGTCTATGAACCAATAATCCAATAATAAATAATCTATACTACAAAGGGCATCTTTATTAATTGGGCCAACTTGCTGAACATTTTGTATTAGACCCATCAATTCTATCCTTATAAATGATTCATGATTCATATCTCCTACCTAATTAATATGCAGTCCCTATGTATTAAGCCAAACGTCATTCTCCTATGAGGCATCAACTAACCTTCCATAAACTGGGAGATTTATATATCTGCAAGTATGTATGCCCAGAGATTTCTGGACTTCATCAATTTGAACTCAATAAACCAGGTAGACCACACCTTAAGTAAGAGTGATAAAATCCTGGATTTGGTCCTTACCAATATGAAGCTGCTTTGCTCTCAACCAGTTGTAACTTCTGCCCTGGTCAAATTAAACCACAAGTCAGTCACATTCACCATAAGACTGAAGCCTAAAGCATCTTCCAATACCTTGGTATTCAGAGATTACACAAAGTCTAATTTGCTAAAACTGAGTGGTGATCTGGATAATCCAAAAGCAGACTCTTGGCCCAACCCGTTAGGGATTTGTCAAGGGTAGGTCCTGCATACTTAATACAGTTAACATTTCTAAAAATGTTACTGAAGTAATGGATGAAAGCAAAATAGTGAACACTATATATCTAGACCTTGCAAATGCATTCAATACCATCCCAAACTCAGCTAAAAATCATTCTCTATGTAACTCATCAGAGAGTCAATTGGCTTACAAATGGAACTCAGGAAGTTAGGGTTGTGGCTATAACTCCTGCAAAAGACCTGTCACCAGTGGTGTGCTTCAGGATTCAGTCCTTGGTCCACTCTTCTTTGGAATTTATTCTATTTAAATGTATTCACAGCTGCTCTTGTATGGGGTAATATGGGTATGATATTTGTTTGATTGATTGATTGATTGATTGATTGATTGATTGATTGATTGATTACTCACTGTCATGCATTATGCAGGTGAAAGTAGAGGGAGTCAGGTTTTCTTTTCCTGATTACAGGAAGAAAATAGAAGAGACTTTAGGGATTGAATCTATTATGCAAACTGATACATTGAAGTCAAAGGATGTGTTGTTAGTTTTATAGGTTCATAGGTTCATAGGTTCATAGGTTTATACTAGGCTATCTGCCCTAAGGCATTTATAAGCCTAGCCTAAATTTTTGTGGCTTACGCCACCCCTTATATGAAAAAATACTGTGCCCATTAGTTTGTTGTGCCTCTGTCCAGCAGTGACACAGAGATGATTCCCGGGGTAAACCTACGATCTCCCATCCACAGGTCAAGATTTCTCTTGAACAGAGCCAGCGAGGTGCTCTGCCTCACATGGACCGGGATTTTATTCCACAGCATAGGGAGTCTCTGAGTGATAAATCTATCCCTCCAGCACATCCTATTTATGTCTGTACTAAGGTTTAAGTCGCTTGCTCTAGTGGTTTTGGTGGATTTAGATTTTTTGAGGTGGAGCATGTCCATTAACTCCGGGTTGGACATGGCCTTGTATGTCAGGCACATGTCACCTCTGAGCAGATGGTATGCGACTGAATAGAGCTGGAGTTTCTTCAATCTGGCAGCATATGACAGATTTTGGAGTCCCTTTATCCTTTTGGTGAGGAACTTTTGGGGTCTCTCCAATTGCTGCAGATGTCGGGTGAGATACATCCCGAATGGGGCATTGTACTCGATCATTGGTCTGATAAGTGAAGAGTACAGGGGAACAATGACCTCACTAGATCTGGATGTGAATCCCTTCATGATCAGGTGGGCAATGTAGAAGGTCTTTCTAACCACTTTAGCAACGTGAGTGTCAAAAGAAAGGCCACTGTCAACCTGGGTCCCCAGGTCCCTGATAACCTCTTCTGTGCTTAGTGGATTGCCACCTATATGGTAGCTTGGGGTTACCTTGTTTTTCCCGAAGGGTATGACTATACATTTTTGGCGTTTAACTTCAGGCCATGGCTCTGGCACCAGCTATCTGTTTCTGTGAGTCCCTTCTGAAGGATATCCGTGTCCGATGCACTTTCCACTATGGCGCCCAGTTTGCAGTCGTCTGCAAACTTTGCCAGCCAAAGTCCTCCCATGTTGGCCTGTACTTCTGAGAAGTAGATGCCGAACAATAGGGAGCCAAGGACCGAGCCCTGTGGGACACCACTTGTGACCGGCTTGGAGTCTGACATAGTGCCAGCAACTCTAACCCTGTGGGTTCTGTCCTTAAGCCAGTTTGCAACCCATCTTGTGACATATGGGTTTACATTTAAGCTGATAAGTTTTCTACAATACCCGAGTGGGGTATTGTGTCGAAAGCCTTTGCAAGGTCAAGGTAGGCTGTATGGACTGCCTTTCCTCATCAATGGCCTTGGTGACTGTTTCAAGAAGTCAACCAAGTTCAAAAGGCATGATCTTCCCTTGACGGCCAAACTGGGTCGGGTCCAATGTCTGCAAGTCCCTATATCTTTGTTTATGAGCTCCATTATGATCCTCTCCATAGCTTTGCAGACTAGACTTGTTAAGCTTATGGGGCGGTAATTACCAGGGTCCGTAGAGGCACCGCCTTTGTGGAGTGGGACCACAGTTGCCGTACGCCACTCCTTGGGCACGTATCCTGTGGTAAGGCCGAGATTAAACAGCTGCCTTATGTGCGGGTTTAATTCCTCATTTAGCTCGTGTAGCACACAGCCGGGGACACCATCCAGTCCCATTGATGCTGTGTTTTTAGCTTTAGAGAGAGCAGCTTTCACCTGCGCATTTGAGATGTCTGGGAGGCTACACTCCGCTGGGATAGTTATCTCTCCTTTAGGGGGGGAGAGGGGGTGAAGTTTGCACTGAACCTGTCTGCCAGTATGTTGGCAATGTCTGTGGGTTCAGTGATTTTTGTATCATTTTGGACATATTCTGAGCATATCTGGGAGTTTCCACCCAGGTTCCTAACATAGCTGAAAAAGGCCTTATGATTGTCCTTTGAATCCATGGCAATTTTTCTCTCAAAATTGGCCTTAGTTGATTTTATGAGTGCTCGTATTTTTTTACTAATAATGAACAGGGGTGACTTCCCTTTTATGGATTTTGTTCTATCATTTAATAGCTTTCTCCTCTTATTGTAAAGTTTGTTAATGGCTGGGGTCCACCAGACTGGACGTTTGCCCTTTGTGGAAAGAGTCTTGGTTTTATTTGGGATTGCCTGATCCATGCAGTCCTGGAGGTGTTCATAGAAGGCATTTGTAAGGGCTTCCGCAGCTTGGGTTGTGGTTTCCACTGGCTCAGGGGCCTTGAAGGATACCACACCAGTCTTGAGTAGTGTGAAGTTTGCTTTAGAGAAGTTCTTCACTGTGTTCTTTTTTGTTTGGGGTGGGGGCGAGATGTGGATTTCCAGTGAGATTAGTTTATGATCAGATCTCACCAATGAGGGATATACTTCGGTGTGGAGCATTTTGTCCCCATGTTTGTGATAATGAGATCTAGTATATTTTCTCCTCTCGTGGGAACAGTGACTAGCTGTTCCATGGCATTTGATTTTATGAACTCCAGGAACCGTTGGGCTAGAAAGTTAGGGCTTGAGTAATGTTCCCAGTCTATATTCGGGTAGTTGAAGTCACCCAATATGATGGTGTTTGGAGATACATTTATACCCTCCAGTGTCTTCAGGAAGGCTGTGTGGGGTTCCTGAGTTTGAGAGGGTGGCCTGTAGCATGCTACAATTTGTAGAGCAGTTTTGCCTATGGTTAGTTGCACCTGGATGGTTTCCGAGCTTATGCGTTGCCACCAACCTGGAGGAGTGGGTATCCTTAATGAATATGGATACACCCCTCCTTTTGTGGTGTGGTCCAGGTTTTGGGGCCGGAACGCATGATATGAGGTAAAACCTAATAGTGCCGGGGTGCTCTCAGGAGCCTTGAACCAGGTTTCAGTTACAGCACAGACATCGATGTTCTCCATACTGAGAAGGGCCTCGAGTGCGTGCATTTTGAGATTTAGACTTCTGGCATTGAGCAGCATTACCCTCAGTTGCTTCCCATTTTTGTTTTCTAGGGTGGTAGGTTTAGAATTTGAGCCTTAAGGCACTATGGGGTGGCAAGAGCCTTAGCCAATATCTGGAATCCCAGGGTGACAGGTGCAAGCCGTCCCTCAAGCAGCGTGGCTTGTCAAGCATGTCATCCCAGGCAGACAGACACGCGATCCCCTTTGAATGACACCAGACATTAAGCCAATTGTTAAAGCTGATCATCTTGTCTCTATATTGTGGCATCATTCTTGGTGAAGGAAGGATACTGCTCAGGGTCAGGGTCATACATGCCTGGGCTACATAATCAGAGAGCTCCTCTATGTCTCTTTTCATGTAGTCCAGGGAGGTGCGTCTCAGGTCGTTCACACCAGCATGGACAATGACTGTGTCATATTTGTACTTGCCGTGGAGTGACCCGAGTGCTTGTGTTATGTGGCGGATTCTAGCGCCCGATAGGCAGCTTACTGTGACCCTCTCCTTGTTCAGCCTGGTGAGTGGGACGTCAGTGTGTCTGACTATGGAGTCACCTATGACAAGTATGCTTGGTGTTGTATTTGGCCTTAAGGGCTGTGACTGCTTTGCACACTGCTTTTGTGGTTTATGTGTTGCTTGTGGGGTGTCTTGAGGTAGCAGTTGTTTGGGTGTCTGCTTTGGAGGCCTCTGCTGTTTAGGTAAATTTTTACTCAGAGCCTCCGAGTATGTCTTTGTGTGTTTATGTGTTTGATTCAGTGGTGTGGTAGCATTATGTGAGGCTGGTTTTGTGGTGTGTGTAGTTGCCTTCTCCTCCTGTCTGGTCTTGCCAGTCCTGAGTTGAGAGAGCTCAGCCTCCAGTTTGGCTAAATAGCTGCATCTCTCACAAGTATTTGTGTTATGTGGGAGGAGGAGAGGGTTGTCTGTGTACATGAGGCAGTTATAACATTGCCTCAAGATTCCCAGATTCACCAGCTGGACCGGAGAGGAGATTGACAACTGACCTTTGGACATGCTAGAATAATATTGGGAATTCCTTAATAATTGAAAACAAGGGCCAGTGGGGAGTGAGGGTGTAGTGCTTTTAATTTTTAGTGCTGACTTATATAATTGCTTTAGTGAGCAAGTGCCAGGTAACTTGAGTGCAATGTGTTACAAGTAACTAAATGCAAAAACGACAAACAGTAACTTTCTTTCAAGTGAAACAAGGAAATAAGTACAGTAAGCAATGCAGATATCACTAGTGATTCACAGAAGCGCTGAGAAGCCGCGTATTAGGTGGAATTAGCTTCCAGGGAAATAACAAGCAAACAAACAACAAGCATATAAACAAAGCTAGATTCAGCAGGCCTGGATCTAGTCTATGCTAGAGCAAACAAGGTGTACCAATTTCAGTAAGATACAGTTCAAATATTCAGGCACTATAAACCTTTAACCATAAATTCCCAGCTCAGAAGAGCAGAGTCCAGCCTCTTCTCCCACAAGAGTGCAGACCACGAACCTTCTTAATGTGAAATAACTGGCCTGAAGACCAAGTGCCTAAACCAGAACTAATACACTTGGACACTGGGCTCTCAATCAGCAGTTCCCAACTTAGAAGGATGAAAGCTACCTGTCCTGCCACCACATATCAGCCTTATTCGTGATTTCAGTGATTGCCTTTGACATACTTTCATTATGGGAGTTGAAACATCAATCCCAAGTTAGCCGCATGTTTTTGGTATGGTTTTCTGGGTCTTTGTGGCAAAACACTGAGGATTAGATTGGTTGGGAAATGATAGGCATTTTGTATTTTGAGGTTTGTGTTTTTTTCTGAAAATGCATTGTAAAATGAGATCTCTTGTTCTAGCAGTTTCCAGGTATATAGATAAAGGGTTTGAGTTGTCCCCTGTTTTTGAGGCCTTGTTCCACCATTATATTTAAGTCTACCTGGATTTTCTGTGCTATGAGGTTGACACATACACTGCTGGCAACTTTCAGCTGGTTATAAATTACATAAAAATATATTATAGCTGAAATACTTAGTTTCAGTTAGACACATATTCATATTAATTCATACTTTTCTCTACAAGTAATATGAACACTAATACCAGGAACCTAGATTTATGTTAATCTAAATTGTATAATATTATACACATATTCTTAGGGACACATTATAAGTTGTGTTTATAGATAAATATATTAGTATTGTTTTATTAAGAAAAATAGATATAAAAGGGGAGAAATAGTAATTATCTTAAGTCACCAAGCCAATCTTCATGATTTTATTATTAGTTTCATTTCTAAATGTTTTCTTACATCAAACATAAAAGTAATATAGTAGCTACAGTATGGAAATATGTATTAAGTGAAAAGGCTGACAACTTTAATATTAACATTATAAATGATTTATGTGATTAGTTTAGTTCTGTGGTTTCTTAGTACTGAATTATGCATTCTTCTACATTATATGTCTCACTGTACAAAGCAAATCTAATATAAAATTGAACAAGGAATAATTTTATTATAAAATCCAAATCTGGTGTGTGAGATTGAAGAGAAGAGTTGTGGGGGAAGGAATAAGTAAGTTTAGCTAAGGATGGAAATGATATATTGTTTTCCTTCATGTTAAATGGTGAGGGACATAAATAAGGGAAGTTATATATTACATTTTAATGTAGAAACAATAAGTTACATACACATTATTTAATCATAAACTAACTTATAATAATGAAATCTAGAATTTTAGATCTACGTTTGTAAGTAACAAATGCAAATAGTTCAAATGGGTAACACTATGTTAATTAATGCTTTTATTAGTTCATTTTTGAAACATAATCATACAATAATAAGTAATAATTAAAACTCATTATTGAATCTAAATTAATAGACAACCTTTACATGAACTAAACATTCAAACAGAGAAAAAGTAGATTAGATATGGGTGGAGAAACTTAGAGGGTACATTTGAAAAGAGATACTGCTCAAATGAGGGGCATTTACCTCAAGGAATGTGTGAGTTATTTTGCATTTCAAAGTTTAATACTTCATTTTATAATTATTTATATATTGGTGTTTATGATTATTAATACATTATGTTGAACTGGTGACCATACAAATTTGTACTAAGTTTTATTTATAAGAAACCTATATCTTAATTTCAGTAATATTTTTTTTCTCTATGAATACATGAATAAGAATACTTCTACTGATAAGTTATATATGAAGTGTCTTTCAATCAATGTAAATGGTTTAAACAACAGTTGTAAGAAGAGAAATCTAAATAAATATTTAAAGATCTTTAACTCTTAAGTCATATTCCTACAAGAAACACATCTATTAAAAGAAGACATTAATATAATTAATGCAAACTATTATTCTAGTCTTGCTAGTTCACATTACAAACAAAAGAAAAGAGGTGCAGCAATTTTATGGATAAATACATCTTTAATGCCAAAAAAGTTAAATACGTATAATGATAAAACTGACATGTTTTGTCTGGTAACATATGAAATAAAAGGGAGATTATACACTTTAATTAATATTTACTGGATTCCATGATTAGGTATTAAAGTAGTTAAACAACAATTTGAAGAGATAATACAGGTTTTAAGGGGAGTATTATATTAGCTGGGGACTCTGATTGCATTTTAAATGATAGTGATACTAATGCAGCTAAAAACATAGAAAGACAGCATCATCTAAAGTATTATAATATTTCAAAGATATGCTTAATATTAAAGATATAAGCAAATGTTCAGAAGTAAACTCATTATTCTTTATACATTTTCACATAGATATGGTAACCATTCTAGGACTGATAGAGTATATGTTTCTAGAAATATGACAACAAAATTATACAAGGTTAAAGTTGTCTTATGTCCATTATCTGACCATAATGCTACGATATTTGAAATAGAGATGCATTCAAAATATATATATATATATATATATATATATATATATATATATATATATATATATATATATATTTCTATTAGCAGAATGCCATCATATATAACTAATTTAATAGAATTTAAGGATTTTTTAACAGTGACATTCAAGTCTTTATACATGTAAATTCAATTGATGATATATCTGAAACGTATGTGTGGGATTCTCTAAAATCTTATTTATATAGTAAAATTTTATCTTTGCATATAAATAACAAAAAAAAATGGGATAAAGAATTAATAGAGCTACAAGCAAAAATGGATAAACTTAAATTAGATATTCAAAAAGGTGAAAAAAAAATATAGAAGAAACGTAATGAGACAAAAAAAATATTACAGATATTAAATCATAAACCAATGATTAATTTGGAGAAGAGTAAGATGAATTATTCCCTGAACCCTAAAAGACAGCACAAACTAGTGAATAGAAAAGAGAATTATTAAATACAATCAAAGACATTTATATCCCTGGAACTAAAAAAAAGTTACAGATTTAGAAAACATATTAGAGGCATTCAGAACTCATTTTAGTTCAATTAATTCATTTAGTTTAGTAGAAGAACCACAGAATACAATAAAGTCATTCTTTAAAAAATATCAAAAATAGATCAGATAAAATTCATTGATAAACCTATTTTAATGTCTGAACTTAAATTTCAAATAAAAAAGCTCAAATTAAATAAAGCTCCAGGGGATGATTGTATTATTCCAGAGCTACATAAACATTTACCTAAAGAAGCTTTAGTTTTATTATTAAAGGTATTTACATTAGTTAAGGAATTTAAAAAATGTTCCTCCATCTTGGAAGTATACACTAATTTCACCTATTCTAAAATTAGATAAAGATGATAAAGAATGTTCTTTTTATTGGCCAATTTCCTTACTGATGGCTTAGTTGTTAACTGGTCTGACTATAGTGTACAGGGTCCTGGGTTCAAGACCTGCAAGGGCTGTTTATTTTTTGAGCCCACTGAATGGTGAACAGCAATGGTTATCTCACTCCACAAAGGGGGATCCACCATAGACCCCAGGAACTACTGCCCCATTAGCCTGATGAGCCTGGTCTGTAAGGCCATGGAACGTATCATCATGGAACTTATAAACAAAGACATTGGTAACCTCCAAACTCTGGACCCCTCCCAGTTTAGGATTGTAAAAGGCAGATCATGTCTCCTAAACCTGATAGACATCTTTGAAGCAGTAACCAAAGCCATAGATGAGGGTAAGGTGGTTCACATACCCTATCTAGATCTTGCCAAGGGTTTCAATACCATCCCCCACTCTGGAATTATAGATAAACTCACTAAACTAGGTATAAATCCCTATGTCACAATATGGGCTGCCAACTGGCTCACTGACAGAACCCACACTGTGAAAGTAGCAGTCTCCAAATCCAACTTTAGACCAGTGACAAGTGGAGTACCACAGGGTTCAGTCATGGGTCCTCTCCTGTTTGGTATCTGCTTCTCTGAAGTACAGGCTAACACAGAAGGTCTTTGGCTAATGAAGTTCACAGATGACTGCAAACTAGGAGCCATAATGGCAACTCCTAATGATGTGGACATTCTATAAAAGGGCCTCACTGAGACAGATGCCTGGTGTCAAAGCCACGGCCTCAAGCTTAATGCTAAAAAAGTGCATTGTCATCCCTTTTGGTAAAAACTCTGTGTCCATGAACTACCACATAGGTGGTAGTCTACTTAACACCGAAAGTGTGATAAGAGACCTTGGGACACAGGTGGACAGTAGTCTCTCCTTTGATAATTACATCACCACAGTAGTCAGGAAATCCTTCTACGTGGCACACCTCATCACAAAAGGTTTCTCATACAGGAAAAAAGAGGTAATTGTTCCCCTCTACTCATCACTCATTAGACCCATTATAGAGTACAGTATCCCTTTTGGTATGTACCTCACAAGACATCTATAACAACTGGAAAGGCCACAGAAATACCTCACAAAGAGGATTACCGGCCTCAAACAGATGACCTACGCAGACCATCTAAAAATACTCCAGATTTACTCCATCGCATATCGCCTACTCAGAGGCAATCTCTGCCTAATATACAAAGCTATGTCAATCCCAGAGCTGTTGGACATGCTCCACTTAAGGAAATCCCAATCCCTCTGAGGTACACGCTCTAGGCACATAAACCTTGTCACTACAATAAACAGAACATGCTGCAGGGATAGATTCCTCTCCCAGAGATTTCCCATACTCTGGAACAAACTACCTACCTATATCAAACCAAGCTCCTCATTAGCAATCTTCAAGAAAAATCTTGATGATTGGATGAAAAATAGGAAATTCACCCCGGGGATCACTTCTGAGGCTCTTCTCAACAAGGGCACAGGAAAATATTTTTTTTTGGGTGGCGAAAGCCAGGGTACATTTTTGGCTAGGCTTTTATAGGCCCTAGGGCCAATAGCCTAGTACCTACCTATAAACCTATGAACCTATTATAAGATTTTATGGCAATATATGTTAATAGAATTAAACATTTGTTACCTTTACTGATAAATGAGGATCAAACGGGATTTGTTATGAATAGGAATTCATATGACAATATAAACAGAATACTTTCAATAATTGATTACATTACTACAAACAAAAGGTTGACTTTGCTAAATTTAGACATCAGTAGTGCTTTTGATTCAGTTCACTGGGATTATTTGCTATTAGCTTTAGAGGAATGGAACTTTTCAGATAGTTTTATATGATTGATTAAGATGCTTTATGAAAAATCTTCTGCTTATATAAAAATTGGATCATGTACTTCTGTATCATTCAAAATTACAAAAGGTACCAAACAAGGGTGTTTACTGTTATTCTTATTCTTTGCTTTAGTAATAGAGCCATTTTCAAATTGCATTAGATCCAGTCCTAATATTAAAGGTATTTAATTCAATAATCAGTTAAATTATAAAATTCAGTTATTTGCAGATGTCATTTGTTAACTTTACATGATTATAATTGCTCATTACAAACATTATTTGAGACAATGGAAATCTTCTAAAAGATATCTGAGCTTAAATTCAATGAAACTAAAACTAAGTTATTACTTATAAACTGTAAAATTCAGGATATTGAAAGATTCTCCAAATATATAGTTGTAGATAATAAGATTGAGTATTTGGAGGTTATTTTATCAGATAATATAAATGATATAGCAATAACTAATTATACTAATATTCTAAACAAAATTAGACTTCTTATGGATAAATGGATCAAACTTTTTTTACAATGGAAGAGAGATTTTCTTTAAATAAAATTATTATTTTTCCAAAGTTACTATATGTTATTCAAGATATTTTGCTTCCCCTTCCTAAGGAACGTATGAGACAATTTAATACATTTATGTTAAACATTTTATGGTTTCCTGATAAACCTAGACTAGCATTAAGTAATCATCTACATGATTGGACATTAGGTGGTATTGGACTTCCAGTTATAGAAATATATGTGCTATCATCAATTATAAAGACAATAATGTTATGATTAAACTCTAATTATTCTGCCAAGTGGAAAAAATGCAAGAAATTATGTGGTTAAAGTCAAATTATTCAATACCAAATCAATGCACTGCAATATTATCCAATAAGTGTCTTTGGTTGGTAAGGGAATATATTTTTGAGAGTAAAAAACAAACCTATATGTTCCAGATACATAACAAATATATTAAGTATATTTAAAAACATTATAAACAAAAATCCAGAAGTTGAAACATGGTCATTCTTACTTCCTATAGCTTGTACACAAAATTATATTATCACTTTTGATATCTGAAAAAATTACTGAATTTAATACATTGACATCAGTTGATGAATTCTGACAAGCTTCTTTCTACAGAATATATCATGCATAAATATGATATAAATAGTGAAATGTGGTTAGAAATACAAACATTTAGACAATTTATTATCAATAGACTATAGCCAATACACTCAATTATTTTAGAATCTGGTCATAAAGTTATAGAACTCTTAATTATTTTAGGAAATCAAACAGTTATAGGAAAAATTGATTTCCTAGTGAAGAAGATACAACAATTGATGTTTATATTTTCAAATCAAACTACACTTTAATTGCAGTGAAGGTTATTTTCTTGGAAATTCTTTTACAGAATCTGTATTACCTCTCATAAAATGGAACTTATGTTTAAAAAAATTGGCTATTGGAAATGTTAACTAAAATTAAAAGCGGAATGGCAGCATATGTTTTATGATTGTATACCCAAATCATTTTGGAAAAAATGAATTTTTTCTTGCAAGCTGTTTTTAATGGCAAATTTAATTTAACTAAATCTCTACTTCTATTCAATCTCCCAATACCTATATGTGTTGCCAGATCTAAATATTCTCTCTTATGTAGTCTATTAACTACTGTTTGTAAACTAATAACCATAAACTGGAAAAATGTGAATCCTCTTTCATTTAAAGAGCTTAAGAGTATTGCAATTAATGTCTCTCAACAGGAATTAACTACAGTCAGAATGAGAATTGATAGTGTCACTTCATATGATAACTCTTGGAAAAAAAGTTAAAGAGATACTTGAAAAACTGAATCTATGATGATACGGCATCAATTTATAAGTTGAATGATATGTAATTGCCTTTGTTTATGTAGGCACCATTGTAAGTAGTTTTTTTATTTTAATTTATTGTTGTAAAGCTTTTAACACTAACATTTTTAGTCTTGTTTTAAAATTGTTTCTTGTTTTAAACTGTTATATGTTTTAAAATTTTAATAAAAAGATTTAAGAAAAAAAAGCATTACTCCCCTTTGCAATTATCACATTGACAACACACCCCTGAATATTGATCCCATAGATACAGATCTGGGAACCTCTGTCAACAATGATCATCACATATTAACTGGTATAAGGAAATCCTTTTTCATTGCAAAGCTTAGCTCTTAGGATATTGTATACAGATTTAGGACCATAATTGTTGCACTATAATCCACACTCATTGGGTCAATCATGGAGTATAATGCCCCTTTCAGAATGTACCTGCCCAAACACTTGTCACAACTGGAATTACCACAATGCTTTTTCACTAAAAAAAATCAAGGCCATAAATTGGAAAAATTATGCAAACAATCTCACAGCCTCATCACTCTTCTCAGTATCATAAAGTCTACTAAGAGATGAGCTCTGCCTTGTGTATACTGCTTTGACACACTCCATTCTGTCAGACCTATTATATAGTGACAAGTCCAATGGTATCATAAATACCCACTCAAGGGATATCAATCTCTGTTGCAAAATAAATAGAAGCTGCTGGAGGGACAGATTTGTATCGCAGAGAATGACTCTTCTAAGGAACTGTCTTCCATTCCAAAGTACTTTTCTTACTCTATTCAAATGTAATTTGGATGACTGGATGTAACCACAAATTCACTCACAGTTTAGCACCCCTATCTCTCATGGATACTTGTGCACAAAATATAAGAGATAAAAACTTCCATAGGAATGTAAGTTTAGACTGCTTAACATCCTCACAACTCAATAGCCTAGTACATACCTATAAACCTTTGACAGAATTTTTGAGCCTTTGTAATATTTATAATGCAGCTTACCTATTTACTGATCATCAGTTGTCCAGTTAAAATACAACCCTTCTAATATGCCTTACCTTTTTCCTTACATTGGAAATCCTTTTGATAATGATAATGATTTGCCAAATTAAGACATACAGTATGAATTAAGGTAGACACATAAGTAAACTCTCTAGCTGAAAGTATTGTGTAAAATTTTAAATATTCAAGCAAAATATTCACCCTGCTGGAACCACCTTAGCAGGATGAAGCTTATTACTGTGTCTATATATTTTCTTAACAAGAACTGCATTGTAGTAATGTATGTACATCTTGTTTAAGGCTTTTCACGTATTATGCAATTCCTGTGACCTAACAAATGTTAGCTTCCTACCTTTTCCTAGGCCAGCTTGTCTTATGACAGGAAGTGCTTCAATTTTTTTAGTACAGATTCTCTCACTTTTGCAGATTATAATTATTTTTGTTGTTATTGCATAATCTGTAGAAGACTATTACAAAACAGAATGAATACCCAAGTCAATACATGATATCAATGCAAGATAATATCAGCCCCCCCACCTGCATGAATCAACAGTTTTGGCATGCAAAGCAATCAGTCTTGTTTTCCAGCCAGTCCTAGTTCAAACCACTTAGAGCCATCTAAAGTAAAGCATAAATCAGTCTTTCTGCAACTGCTGTCTCATTTTTCCCTCATATTGCCCCATACCTTTACAACATTGCTCATCCTGCACCATTCACTGAGCCCCCATTAGCCTTCCTTACCACCTCCTATTTTCCTCATTAAGTAGGTATTAGTTACTATTTCATGTATTCTACAGATTTATATTGGTGAACGCAATGTTGTAAATATAGTTTCATAGGCTCATAGGTAAGTACTAGGCTATCAGCCCTAGGGCCTATACAAGCCTAGCCAAATGAGTTCCCTGGCTTTTGCCACCCAAGAAAATTATTTTCCTGTGCTCCTGTTGAGCAGAGCCACAGCAGTGATTCCTGGGGTGAATTTCCTATTACCCCCATCCAATTGTCAAGATTTCTCTTAAAGAGGGCTAATGAGGAGCTTTGCTTGACATGAATGGGCAGCCTATTCCAGAGCAGGGGAAGTCTCTGGGACAAGAATCTATCCCTACAGCATGTTCCGTTTATTGTGGTGACAAGGTTTAGGTCCCTGGAGTGTGTGGCTGAGACAGACTGGGATTTCTTTAAGTGTAGCATGTCCACCAGGTCTGGGTTAGACATGCCTTTGTACATTAGGGAGAGGTCACCTCGGAGTAGACGATATGCGATGGAGTAGAGCTGGAGTTTTTTGAGATGGTCAGCGTATGGCATCTTTTTGAGGCCGGTAATCCTCTTAGTGAGGTTTTTCTCTGGCCTTTCCAGCTGTTGCAGATGTCTTGTGAGGTACATGCCAAATGGGGCGTTGTACTCTATGATTGGTCTAATAAAGGATGAGTAGAGAGGAACAATGACCTCTCTTTTTCTGGAGGAGAACCCCTTTGTGATGAGGTGTGCCACATAGAAGGATTTCCTGACTATTGTGGTGATGTGATTATCAAAAGAGAGACCACTATCCACCTGCATCCCAAGGTCTCTTATCACACTTTCAGTGTTTAGTAGGCTACCGCCTATGTGGTAGTTCATGGGTATGGTATTTTTCCCATAGGGGATGACAATGCACTTCTTGGCATTGAGCTTTAGGTCATGACTTTGAATCAAGCATCAGTTTCAGTGAGGCCTCTTTGTAGAATGTCCACATCCTTAGGTGAATCGATTATGGCTCCTAGTTTGCAGTCATCTGTGAATTTCGTTAGCCAAAGACCATCTGTATTTGCCTGGAATTTAGAGAAGTAGATACCGAACATGAGAGGACCCAGGACTGAACCCTGTGGTACTCCACTTGTCATTGGACTGAAGTCAGATTTGAGTTGGCTACATTCACTGTGTGGGTTCTGTCAATGAGCCAGTTGGCCACCCATCTTGTGACATAGGGATGTATGCCTAGTCCAGTGAGTTTATCTATAATACCAGAGTGTGGGATGGTGTCAAAAGCCTTGGTGAGGTCAAGATAGGCAGTGTGCACTACCTTACTCTCATCTATTGCTCTAGTGACTGCTTCAAAGAAGTCAATCAGGTTTAGGAGGCATGATCTACCCTTTACATGCATAGTCTGATCAAAATGTGTTGGAAAGTTTTAATCAAATCAGTGCAGTAAAACTTCCCTTCAAGTACTACATTGGATCCTACTTTTCTTGTGCAATTCAAAAATTCATAGCACTTGCTGAGATGAGTTTCGGTCAAAAAATCATCCGACGTGCTGTGATTGTATAAAACCATTGTCACCTAACACAATAGCACCCAGTTTTACCTAATAATGGAGTTAATGATTGTCTAAAACAACCCAATGCAATAGCCCCAAAAAATTCTGGAACTCTATCAATCAAATACTGCACCTTGGTAACCCCACAGCACCTAACCCTTGTCCTAATAATATCCCCCTTGAAGCTGCCAACAAATTCAACACCTACTTCACTGACACTATTTGTAAACTAATGCACACCCCTAACTCTCTAACCATGAAGATCCCTCCTCTCCCTCAAACAACAATAACTCCTTCTCTCTGCAACCCATTCCCACTTGCTATATAAAACAGCTCCTCCTTAAGCTTAAGATGTGCTCTCCTTCCATGGACACCCTCCTTTCTTCCTCAGATTAGCTGTTATCTATATAGCCTACACCATCCTTACACTTATAAACCAATCTACAAGAGAATCCACTGTATCCTTACTCTGGAAACAATTTATACCATACCTCTCCATAAGAGCGACAACTCCACAGAACTCTCTAACTACCGGCCTATAACAATACTGTCCCCACTCTCCAAAATACTCGCAAAATGTGCACATAAGCAACTCATGGCCTACTTTCTCCATGAATACCTACTTACAAACACACAACATGGTTTCCATCCAAACCACAGCACTACAATTGCCCTCATCTATTTCACTAACTCAATTTTTCAAGCTAGAGACAATAACAAACTTACTTCTTGCCTTTTTCTTGACCTCTCCAAAGCATTTGATACTGTCTCTCACCCTATGCTACTTTCTAAACTCTATGACCTCAACCTTACCAGTACTACCATTTCCTTGTTCTCTAACTATCTCAGTAACAGACAGCAATCAACTGAATTGCTCTCCTCAATGTCTCCCTTTCTCCCCATCAAAACAGGGGTTCCTCAAGGAGTAATTCCTGGTCCCCTACTATTCAATATCTTCACTAATTACTTACATGCTTCCTGTCCCTTTTCCTCTCTTATACAATAAGCTGATGACTCCACAGCCATCTCTACCTCTGACTTCCTCTCAGACCTACATGTCTTCACCCAATTCTCCTTTAACTCTATCGAAAAATGGCTGTCCAATAACCAGCTCATTCTAAAGCCTAAGAAGACTAAGCTTCTTCTATTCCTACCAAAAATCTCTCACACATCTCAAACCTACCTTCTCTATTACATTTCTTAACAACAATGTCATTAATACAGAAACTCACACCAAACTGCTTGGAGTCACCATAGATAACCAACTCAGTTTCAACCGCCATTGTCCACTATTGCATAAAGAAAACACACCAAAATCTTGGCTTACTTTACAGAAATAACAAATATCTCACAAAAGACTCTAGATTTACTGTTGCCCATGCCTTCTTTCACCCCAGTCTTCTGTACAGTTCACAACTATTAACTAACCTACAAGACTCTCTCCTAACTAAAGTTCAATCCACCTATAACAAAGTAGAGAGGTTTGCTGCTAACCACACCTCAAATACACATCACTGCCAATCCCTCAGACTTTTAAACCAGCTAGAGCCCCCCCTCCAACTTCGTTTCTCCCACCTCCCTATCATTCATTCCATCCTCAAAAGACCCTTTGCCTGTCCTTCTATCACCCCACTCATCATACTTTATACTCTTTCCAGAACACATAGAAACTCAGATCAACAACTGTTGGAAATCTACAAGCCCAGAAAATCTATAGACCAAACTGTCTATAGCTACATACCTATCTTAGTCTGAAACAAACTGTCCTTGCACGTCAGAAACTTAGCCCATGCACATGAATTCAAAAAAGCTCTAAAAGAACACCTGCTTAATGCCTATACCTGTCACTGTATAAAGTCTAGTCCAAACCACCCTCCCTAATCAACATCTCACTCCCAACTTACTTTGTCCACTGCTGCCACTTCTGACACCATTCTCCTACATCCTCCCTTATACTCTATCACTAAACTTCTATGTTAACTACTAGTCCCTTATCTTCTACAGCTAACCTGCACAATGCTGAATATTGTCCAACTTGCCATTGCAAAATGTGTATACCTACATGTTTACCCCATATTATTTTGTAACTGAATCTCAAATGTTTATACTTACTTGACTGTAAAAACACACAAATGGACTTAAACTAATAAAAACAAAAAACTAAATTCTGGAAAACTGCAAAAAGGTAACGTTTATTAAAATAGTTTAACGTTTTCATTGGTATTTTACCTTGACTTCTTCAGAACAACTGAAAAACAGGTCAAGTCCCACTATTTAAATACCATTGCCAAAACCACCTGACCAGTTCCATTTAAAGAATTTAAAGTCCAAGAATTACTTCTTAAAGACAAACAGTGCACTACAGTACTGACTAATGCCTTTCATTTCTATTAGTGAAATCTTACCCTACTTATATTTCAACACAACTTAGGAACTAAGATCTAAATAAATATCCACAAATAAATAAATATATATATATATATATATATATATATATATATATATATATATTATTACACACTAGTAACGATATAATAAACGGTTTACTATTACAAGGTCGAACGGCACTCCTTCGACTGTACTATAGTCGACAACGGAAGGTCGTAAATGTCGAATGTCGAAGTCAAAAAATCAATCTAGGAACGGTGTTAACATGGGTTGAGGTAGATGTTCATATTCATCTCCCCTACCTCGACCCATGTTGAAACCCATTCCTAGATTGTTTTTTTGAGTTCGCAATTATCAGTTTCGACCTTCCGTTGTCGACTATACGACAGTCGAAGGAGTGCCGTTTGACCTTGTAATAGTAAACCTAATAAACATATGTCAGTACTAAAAAAATCACATAAATGAAATAAAAAACATAAATTCTATAAAGTAAATCCTATGCAACCATCCTATTGAAAAATGTCTATAGGAAAAAACGCTATAGGAAAAATAAGCCTTAAGTTTAGGGACACTAGTAATGGAGACCATTTCATTAATACCTGGGAATTGTGTGGCATTACATTTTAATTGCTACCTTAACTCTTTATATTCAAAATAAAGATCCAATGGCCCTCCTTTTGGTCCCAGATCTACCTGATCAATTGCAATGAATTTAAAACTATGGTTGGGGTAGTTCAAAATATGTTTAGCTAGGGCATTGGTTTCAATCCCCCTCTGGATGTCATACACATGCTGATAAATCCTAGTTCTAAACCTTTTTATAGTTTTTCCAACATAAAAACAGTCACAGGCACTTGGCCACATAAACAAGATCCTTGCTGTGACAATTATATTTGTGGGTTAATTTGATTGTTCTATAACTCTGAATAAAAATTTCTATATCCTCCAAAATAAAACTATATTGTGAACAAAGGTGATATTTTTTCATGACCCCCTTGATATTGGTTCTTGGACTCCTCTCTAAGAAATTCTTAAAACAGGAGTCTTTCCTGTATATAACTACTGATTTGCCTATTACCATCCAGGGCAGGATCATGTGTACAAGTACCTGGGTCACCCCTAGCCTCAACAGTAAGGGAAAAAAATAACCCTTTTGCCTTTTTTGGTGGACCTCATCAAAATTGGATCCGAAAACTCAATAGGATACCCTCTCCTGATGAACAGGTTCTTTAGAATATCACATTCATTACAAAACATGTCTTCATCACTGATCATTACTTGACTGCGTGCATTTAATTCTAATTGTACTTTCTTTTTCTGCATGTGTGCAATTTTCTTTTTTCTGATGGCTTCAATTATATAGTCCTTCTTGAATACCTAACTTGACACACACTGTATAGTTCTCTCTAATTCTATATATTGTAACATTGTATTTTGTTTCTTCTTCATAGGTTCATAGGTTCATACTAGGCTATCTGCCCTAGGGCATTTATAAGCCTAGCCAGAGTGTGTTTGGCTTTCGCCACCCATTTTAAATTAATTTTGCTATGCCCTTTTTCAAGGTTAGTATACTGTGCCTCTGTCTAACAGTGACACAGAAGTGATACCCGGGGTAAACCTACGATCTCCCATCCACTCATCAAGATTCCTCTTGAAGAGAGTCAATGAGGGACTCTGCCTAACCTGGACTGGGATTTTATTCCAGAGTGAAGGGAGCCTCTGGGTTATGAATCTGTCCCTCCAGCATGTCCTATTTATTTCAGTGCTGAGGTTCAAGACTCTCAAGCACGTAGCTTGATGGGATTTGGATTTTCTGAGGTGCAGTATGTCCATTAATTCCAGGTTGGACATGGCTTTATATGTCAGGCACAGATCGCCTCTGAACAGGCGGTATGCCACTGAGTAGAGCTGAAGTTTCTTTAACCGGGCAGCATATGGCATCTGTTTGAGCCCTTTGATCCTCTTGGTGAGGTACTTTTGGGGTCTTTCCAGTTGCTGCAGGTGTCTGGTAAGGTACATCCCAAAAGGGGCATTGTACTCAATTATGGGCCTGATGAGGGATGAGTAAAGAGGCACGATGACCTCCCCTGATCTAGATGTGAATCCCTTCATGATTAGGTGGGCTATATAAAATGTTTTTCTAACCACTTTGGCCACGTGGTTGTCAAATGAGAGACTGCTATCAACTTGGGTCCCCAGGTCCCTAATTACTTCTTCTGTACTTAATGGATTACCACCTATGTGGTAATTTGTGGGCACTTTGTTTTTGCCAAAGGGGATGACTATACACTTTTTGGCATTTAGCTTGAGGCCATGGCTCTGGCACCAGTTGTCTGTTTCTATGAGGCCCTTTTGGAGGATGCTTGTGTCGGCTGGAGAGTTGATTATGGCGCCCAGTTTGCAGTCATCTGCGAACTTGGTCAGCCACAGTCCTTCCTTGTTGGCCTGTACCTCCGAGAAATATATACCGAACAAGAGAGGTCCCAGGACTGAGCCTTGTGGGACACCTCTTGTAAGTTTTTTTCCCCGGGCCTCCTTTGAAAAAGGGAGCTAGCTTAGTCAGACTTTCCCGGTCAACAAATGTCAAATAAATAAATAAATAAATGATGATGATGAAGAAAACTTCAACATTATTTCATTTCTCACAGCGATGAACTTTACAATATTGTCACTTGCAATTGCCCTTTATGCTGGTTTCCTGAAAAGTCTGGCTAAAAATATTTGTCCCAATATATAAGTGGCGTATGTTTTCCTATCAAAAAGAAAAAAAAAACTGCGACCACAGTGGTGCAGCGGTTAGCATTGTCACCTCACAGCAAGAGGTTCTCCCATTTGATTCTCGGCTGGAGCGCCTTCTGGATGGAGTCTGCATGTCCTCCCCGCGGTCAAGTGACGTTTAAAGACATGCAGGTAGGTGCGTGCATGAACGGATCTGCCTTCTTTGAAGGTTGGTCATCGGGCTGGCAACTCGGCACCGTAAAAATCCATTGCCAATCATTAGCAGACTGGAGTTCCACTGTGGCGACCCCTAACCGGGAAAAGCCAAAAGACAGAAAGAAATCAGAAAGGAAAAAAATACATTATTGCACTCCCACAGACTCATATGAGTCAGCAAAATATGTTCTAGCATAGTCACATATAACAGCAATGCATTACTGAAAGAAAAAAATCCACTTTTTTATCATTAACATGGCATCCAGACTATGACAGCATTGGCTTATGATTGAGTCCAGGTGCCAGTAAAAGAGTAGCTCATACAACTGATAACACTCAGTTTGAAACCTAGAAAGAAAAGGCTACTGCAGCAATGCTTACCTATGTTAATGCCCAAATTCAGCTAGAATATCACAATGCAAATGGTGCCCATGAATTAAGATTTTCTATAAAAAAAAATAGCAATCTGGGTATGAGTTTTCTTTTATATATTTTCTTTTCTATAAAAAATAACTTAAATATATGTTCATACGTTCATAGGTAAGTACTAAGCTAGCTGCCCTTGTGGGCCATTTTGAGCCTGACCAGTTTCCCTTTTGGTGCTTAAATTAACCTATCCCATTTGGAATTAGATTGGTCTCACCCATCTTATGTCTGATAATTATGTATTACCTCTAATGAGAAAAACTGGGATCATATAACTGATAATCTGAGGGAGCCCCATGCATGGGACAAAGCATTTAGGAATTGCCTCTGCCCATTAATAGTACAGGGACAGTCCTAGAGTAAATTATCTATTTTCCATCAATAGATCCAAGTTGCATTTGAATATGGACAGGGATGAGCTTTGTTTTACCTGGATAGGGAATATGTGCCAGTGCAGTGGTATCCTCTATGAGATATACCTGTCTCTCCAAACCATTCTGTTGATGTTGCAAAAGAGATTTAAATCACTAAACAATGTTATACATTTATCCATATACAACCAGAACAAAAAATCCACATCATATAAAGGCAGAGACATGTCAGTGCAGTAATACCTTGCCAACAGCAAAAATGCATGTTGTCAAACATGCGTTATCTTTGTAAAGTATAAATAAAAACTAGTTCTGTCTGTTCCTACTTAGTACTAGGCAATAACTGATAATAAAGTAGGATGTAATCCTTTATTCTCCAACTTCAAATTCAGTTTTATTATGGTGCATATTTCCAAATCACTTTTACAACATCAAGGCCAAAGATACAAATGTGAGTATTAGTATTAGAACAAGTATTTGAACATCAAACAATGAAATTTCTTATCAAGAAGAAACAAATACCAGTTCACATTAGAAAGGAAAAGAATTATAGTTATAAATAGTTGTGCAGTGCAATAACTATAATAGTAAATTCAATATTTTCTTAACATGCAAAACTGCAACTCTAACTGCAGCCTCATTAAAATAGAATAGAATATTCATAAGGCAATAAACGCAAGCAGCAACACAGGCAAAAGCTAATTACAGTCCAGTGTAAAAAAGCCGCAGTATGATTTATAATAACCACACCTAGATGAACTAATCCGCCAAGCACAAAGTCAAGGGCTAAAAATGTGATGCAATAAGCCCAAAATGAGCTTATAGAATCTTCTTGCCAATTTCTGAGCAGTCCCAAAAATGGTGGCAGTAATTGTAAAGATAGAATTCAGTTCCTTCAGCTACAAACTGCCTTAAGAGTATCCTCACTGGATAAAAGGCAGGATGTAAAGTTTTCACAGTAGCAATTAATGCCTAAAATAACCATGTGGTAGCAATAGCAATCTAGCACAACACCTTTAGCTACTGAACCGTGATATATATATATATATATATATATATATATATATATATATATATATATATATATATACATATATATATTGGTCTACTTCTAAATTTCAAAGTTTCAAAACATCAAATTTCTTATGATCAAAGTTTTGAAACTTTAAACTCTTTAAATGGAGATGGCCGTACAGTGTGGAATGGTATATTTACCATTTTCCTCACTGTAGTGTGATCTCAGAGTTGGTATATTTAATTAGCAAGGAGTGTGGGGTTGCAGGGGGCTTGTACACATTAAAAAAGATTTTTATTTTTTTTTAATTTTTTTATTTTTTATTTTTATTTTTACATTTTGAAGTTTCAGAACTTCAGTCTTATGGTCTCAACCATAAGAAATTCGAACTTTTGAAAATTTGAAATTTAAAAATAGACCCATATAGATAGATGGATACACACACACACGCACACACACACACACACACACACACACACACACACACACACACACACACACACACACATAAAATATACTTGTTTGAATGGATTTTCTCTAGTAAAATTATTTCAGACATTATTTCTAAGCAAGCTGGACAAAAAAACATGCTTGTGTTTTTGTAAGAATTATTTCTGATTAAGTTAGGCAAGAATTTGTGTTCTGTAAAACATTATGATGCAACTGCATATTGCTAGTTTAATTAATAGACCATAGCTCTGTTTTGTTATAGAGAATGGAATATTGTGGAACATTTTTGCCTAGGATAAGCAGTTAGAAATGCAGATAGTCTGCCATTGTATTTTTGTCCTTGCTGTTTATTACAAGGTCTGTATTAAATGCAGCATTGTCTGTGTGAAGTAAAACATTATATAATGGGAAATCAGTTCAGTGTTTGAGAACATTTTGCAATATAACAGTTTATGCCATCACTAGATTATTGCATGTAGTTGCTGTCAGCTTAAGAGTATATATTATGATTGGAAAGAATTGGAAAGAATACTCCAGAAAATGCCACCTAAACGTTCCACTGCTTTGTTTCATGTATAAAAGTTAGTCTTTATAGTCTTCCATATTAGGTTTGCATTCTGCATAATCTCAGTAGATGTCAGTACTATTCTACAAAATAAAGCTTCTTGCCATAGCATGATTTGTGTCTCAGTAAGCCTCTTATGAGACATGCAGTTAGCAGACATTATCAAACCTCAACACCATCCACATACACAAGGAAAAAACATGCTGCTGAAGTACTGTTAGTGACATTCCAAAGCAAAATCTATGGATGCAGTAGCCACAGCAGCAGCACAATGTAAGCAGGCAGTGGCTCCAGAAATTTCACATCCTCAAGTCACTGGACAATGAGTTCACATGGTACAGTTGGCACTACACGTATATGCCTAAAAGGTAATAACTTGAAATATCATGCTGCTTTATACTATTTTCAAGGGAGCCCATCAAATGTTCATTATACAAAGACCCCCCATTAATATTCCAAAATGTGCACACTGATTGGTCAGCATGCATGTTGTAAAGCAGAGTTATAGTAATGGAAAAAGGTCCGGTCGCCCGGACTTTTTCCATTAGTATAACTCTTTTTTTTTTTTTTACAGCAACGGAGAAAGCAAGATCTCCGTTGCTTTTTACAACCTGTCTCGCTATGTTAAACGAGTTTAACATAGCAAGACAACTTTAAGAAAAGCAATGGAGCATCTCCATTGCTTTTTTTAAAGCTGTCTCGCTATGTTAAACCTATTTAACATAGTGAGACACTTTAAAAAGCAACGGAGATCTTGCTTTCTCCGTTGCTTATGTTAAACTCGTTTAACATAGCGAGACAGGTTGTAAAAAGCAACAAAGATCTTGCTTTCTCTGTTGCTTTTGCCCACAGCTCTGATGTACTGAGTAAGTATACGCATGCGCAGTACATCAGAACTGCTGCAGAATACCAGACAGCTGCGGGAGGGCAGCAAAGAGGCATTATACAATGCCATTATTTAAGAAAAGTATTTTTTTCTTAAATAATGTCATTGTATAATAGCAATAACCCACTTCTGGGTGTGGATAATGCTGGGTTTACCCACGATTGTCTTTGTTTGGCCACTCGGGCTTCACCGTCGTGACCAAACCACACCAACCGTGGGTAAATCCAGCATTACCCACACCCAGGAGTGGATTATTGCTATATTATCAAACAGCAAGTACATGAAAAGACAATGTAAAAATTAACTTCTCATTAAACAATTAGTGACACTAAGAAAACCTGCTGAGAGTAGCAAAGTCATACATTTGCTATTCATTATCACAATATAGTGATGGCTTAAATACAGAAGATGGTATTTAAGCCCTAATAACTTTGATAGGGTTTCTGTCTATACACACTGAGCAGAGTGGATAAGAGATGTTGACTACAACTGTTAGCTGAGATATATAAGTATCCTGTTTTTTTATTATTTATACATATTATTGTTTCTAGCAATATATATATAGCACTTTTATTGTCTGCTGCTTAGTTTTTGAGTGTATTTTATTGCTATTAACTAATCTGCATGGGTAACTGATTTGTTTGCATTTAAAAGCATTCTGTATCTTTACAAATCTTCATCTGTTTAAAAACTTTAATTTTGTGGCTTTCTCTAGTGCTTATTGTCTGTAGGCTATTTTTTTGTCCACATCCTCCCTCCCAGTTGGTGTCTTGCTGTTATACTTGGTGGCTTTGCAGTGGCCCACCCCTACTGTAAATCTGATCTGTGACACTCCTCCCAGTCTAGTGTCATTAGCTCATTCTACCTAATACAGAGAGAACATTTGATAAGGCCTTCTGTTTCTCCTTTTTCCCTTTCAAAAAAAAAAAATTTTTTTTTTGCCTGAATCTCCTTGTGTCCTGACTGTGCTTCTCAAACATTTTGGAAATATAGAGTATATTTCAGAACATTTATTATAACTGTAATTGCCTTAATATTGCTACAACTCAAGTGCTCTAGGTTGCATTGCATCTGAAGTGTTTGTATGTTTTAGCTGCTTTTCTGCATATATAGACTTCTCTGTATATGTAGACTAGCTGCTTATTCTGCTGTGTTACTTCCTCTTAAATCGTTTTTCAGTTGTGCCCTTGCCTTGCTTCATTTAAAAAAGTTTTAAATTGCTAATTTTGTCGAGTTTTAATTGCATTTACTGTCTAGGACTACACACTCAAGTGTGTTAGCCTTTTCTGTGTTTATTTACTGTATTATTGCATTGTTTAGCCTGTTTCAACAAAAAAAAAGAAAAATACTATCTTGTTTCCACCTTTTCTAGCCAGTACATATCCCAAGCTTTGCTTGTCTCAGGACTTTATTTTCTGTGCTCAGAGCTATCCAGACCTTGCTGTGGTAGAGGGAAGTCCTACTGCCTAGCAGTGGGACTGGTGAGCATTGTACTGCCTATCTAACACTAGAAGAGTGGTTTCCAGCTCTGAAATTGTAATGTTATTAGCCTTTTGGGCTGATTTCTATCCCTTTCAACTTTCTGGCTTAAAAAACGCGTGTGTTTGCATATTTTTCACATCGTGCAGCACTGCGAGGCTACAGTTAAAATATTCCAGGTGCCAGAAAGTCTGCTCTTCAAATTTTCCCTTAAAACTAGCTGGTTTCTCAGTAGTAGCACTAAAATCTGAACCCCTGTGACTAGCACTTGCTCTAGAACCTGCTGGAAAGCACTAGGAAGCCTGAAACAGATACAAGCACTCAGCTCTCTTTGTCAATAAAGAGAAATTAATCATAGGCACTAAACAGCCTGTAATTGCAAAGTACCTTGCAAAGGTAAGGGAAAACAGCTCTTAAACTTTACATAAAAGCACCTAAACGGGCATGTCCAAGGGTCAGCTTCCGGTGATTTCTCCTGTCCACCTGGTGAATCTGGACATACTGGGGCAATGTGGCAACTACCTCATGTACACAGACAATCCTCTCCTCCTACCACCCAACACTACAACCTGCGAGAGATGCACTTACATAACCAAACTGGAAGCAAAGCTCTCTCCGGCCAAGATTGTGCTAGACAGTCAAGAGAAGAAGGTTAACACCTGCATCACACCTCAAGCAACTCATAGCCCTTCAAAACCCACACCATCAACACCCACACATAGCAACACTAAACCCACATATGCGGAGGCCCTTAACATTAACCTGCCCAAGCAACAAGGACCTCCGAAGCCAAAATGCAAACAAACACCAATCACAACCAAAATGACACATAGCTCACAACACCAGTGTGCCACCCAACAACAGCCCCTAAGGCAAGACAATGTACCCAACACTTTAGTCATAGGTGACTCTATAGTCAGGCACACTGATGTCCCACTCACCAGACTGGATAAAGAGATAATTACAGTCAGCTACCTGTCGGGTGCCAGGATCTGCCACATAACGCATGCACTCAAGTCACTCCATAACAAGTACAAATACGACTCTGTTATTGTCCATGCTGGAGTGAATGACTTGAGACATACCTCCCTGGACTACATGAAAAGAGATATGGAAGAGCTCTTGAATCATGTGGCCCAGGCAGGTATGACCCTAGCCCTGAGTAGCATCCTGCCTTTGCCAAGAATGATACCACAGTATAAGGACAAAATGATTGACTTCAACAATTGGCTAAGTTTCTGGTGTCATTCAAAGGGGATCCAGTATTTGTCTGCCTGGGAAGACATGATCGATAAACCATGATGCTTTGCCAGAGATGGTCTGCACTTGTCACCCCTGGGATTTAGGTTACTGGCTAAAGCTCTTACCACCCCTATAGTGCCTTTTTAGGCAAAGTTCAAAGGATAAAACTACCACTGTAACAGATAGAAGCAAGCAAAATCTGAAGGTAATGCTACTCAATGCTAGAAGTCTAAACCTCAAAATGCACTCTCTCGAGGCACTCCTAAAAATGGAGAACATTGATATCTGTGCAGTAACTGAGACCTGGTTCAAAGCTCCAGAGAGCACCCCTGCAATACCAGGCTACAATTCTTACCACACTTTTCGGCCACAAAACCAGGACCGAAACACTAAAGGTGGAGAAGTGTCCATATTCACCAAGGATATTCACACCTCCAGGCTAGTTGCCCAACACAGTGCATCTGAAATTCTCCAGGTTCAACTAACACTAGGTAAGACTGCAATCCACATTGTAGCTTACTACAGGTCCCCAACCATGCCCCAAGATTCTCACTACACCTTTCTAAACATAGTGGAAAATATTAAGATACAACCAAACACCCTAATACTGGGTGATTTCAACAACCATGCCATTAATTGAAAAAACTACTCAGGTACCAACTCCTTTTCCCAATGGTTCTTGGAATTCATAAATTCCAATGCCCTGGATCAACTAATCCATTGTCCCACCAGGGGCTCCAATATCCTAGACCTGGTCATTACCAACATGGGAGATAGATGCTCCACACCAGTGGTCACCCCCTCATTGGTCAGGTCTGAACATAAGCAAATCACCCTTGACATCCACATCCCACCCCCACCATCCAGTAAGGAAACCTCCTTAAAAAACTTCTCCAAAGCCAACTTCATGCTACTGATGTCAGAAGTGACAAACTTCACAACACCCACGCAGACTGGATCTAGAAGTTCGACTGCAGAATCCTACACTAAGGCACTGTACGAGCACATCCACTCGTGCATGAATCGTGCCATCCCAAATAGAACCAAGATGCTCTTCTCCAAAAAAAGGAAGCCAATCTGGTGGTCCTCTGCTATAAACAATCTATACAACAGAAGGAAGAAACTGTTGCAAAAAAGAGGAAAATCCCAGGATGCAAAACCTCCGTCACCAGCCTCAGTAAGAAGCTGAGATCCCTCATAAAATCCTCAAAAGCTAGTTATGAAAATAAAATTGCCAAAGATTCCAAAGACAACCACAAGGCATTCTATAGTTATGTCAAGAATCTAAATGGCAATGCTCAGATCTGCTCTGAGTTACAACAGAATGCCATTAAATATACTGATCCCAAGGATATTGCCAACATCCTGGCAGATCGATTTAGTGCCAACTTCACCCCACTCTCACCCCCTAAAGGGCCCATCTCAATACCAAAAGATTGCCAAATTCCGATAATCACAGCCACATATGTAGAAACCGCACTCTCCAAAGCTAAGAATACAGTATCCATGGGACCAGATGACATCCCAGGCTGTGTACTACATGAGCTACAAAATGAACTGGCACCTCACCTAAGTGTCATGTTTAATCATAACCTCACCTCAGGCTTCGGGCCCACTGAGTGGCGCACAGCTACAGTTATCCCGCTCCACAAGGGAGGATCCACCTTGGATCCCGGGAACTACTGTCCCATCAGTCTGACAAGCCTGATTTGCAAGGGCATGGAACGCATTATCATGGAACTTATAAACAAAGACATTGGCAACCTTCAAACACTGGACCCCACCTAGTTTGGGTTTGTGAAGGGCCAATCTTGTCTACTGAATCTGATTGACTTCTTCGAATCAGTCTCCAGAGCTGTGGACGAGGGTAAGGCAGTCCACACAGCCTATCTGGACCTCGCCAAGGCCTTCGACACCATCCCCCCACTCTGGAATCATAGATAAACTTACTAAGCTGGGCATAAATCCCTACGTCACTTGATGGGTTGCTAACTGGCTTACTGACAGAACCCAGACAGTAAAAGTAGCTGACTCCAAATCCAGCTCCAGACAAGTGACAAGTGGAGTACCTCAGGGTTCAGTCCTGGGACCACTCTTGTTTGGCATCTACTTCTCTGAAGTACAGGCCAACACTAAGGGACTCTGGCTAACAAAGTTTGCAGATGACTGCAAACTGGGAGCCATTATTGAATCCTCAAATGATGTGGATATTCAATAAAAGGGCCTTACAGAAACAGATGCCTAGTGCCAGAGCCATGGGCTCAAGCTTAATGCCAAGAAATGTATAGTTATCCCCTTTGTAAAAAAACATGTACCCATGAATTACCACATAGGTGGCAGGACACTAAACATCGAAAGTGTGATGAGAGACTTAGGGACACAGGTGGACAGTGGTCTCACTTTCGATATCCACATTGCCACAACAGTCAGGAAATCCTTCTATGTGGCACACCTCATCACTAAGGGCTTTTCATCCAGAAAAAAGGAGGTCACTGTCCCACTGTACTCATCCCTCATTAGACCCAATATAGAGTATAATGCCCCGTTTGGTATGTACCTCACAAGACATCTGCAACAGCTTGAAAGGCCACAGAAATACCTCACTAAAAGAATCACAGGCCTAAAGCAGATGCCATATACTGACCATCTAAAAAAACTCCAGCTATACTCTGTGGCATGTCGTCTACTCAGAGGTGATCTCTGCTTAACATACAAGGCCATGTCAAACCCTGAGCTGTTGGACATGCTCCACTTAATGAAATCCCAATTCCTCAGAGCCACACGCTCCAGGGATCTAAACCTTGTCATCACAATGAGCAAAACATGCTGGAGGGATAGGTTCCTGACCCAGAGACTCCCCATACTCTGGAATAGACTGCCCATACATATCAAGCAGAGCACCTCATTGGCCCTCTTCAAAAGGAACCTTGATGATTGGATGGGAGATAGGAAATTCACCCCAGGGATCATGTCAGTCACCCTGCTAGACAGGGGCCTGGAGAAGTAAATATTGTGGGAAAAAATATCCAGGGAATTGTTATGGCTAGGCTTGCATAGGCCCTAGGGCCGATAGCCTAGTAGCAACCTATGAACCTATGATTACAATGAAGTCTCTGATCATAACCAGCTTGATATGTGTTTGACATATGGATGTCAAGAAATTCACCTTGAGAGTGAAGCTCAAGTGAATGTTGATATCCAAGTTGAGAATTCATAAGCACGGTTATGAATGGCAGAGACTCACTCATAAACCTGTGTAGGACATGAAGCCTAATCTGGTCTCATGTGCTAAAATTGTCAGAAAAAAGTGTAGGAGTGATTTAGAGTTTTACAGTTTAGAAATGTGCTGCCTAACTGAGGACAGCCACCACTGAACACTGGCAGGATGCACAGGAAGTACAAAGAGCTTTAAAAATATATTAAACACTTAATTCAGACAAGAGTTTAATATGTTTTAATTAATTCATGCCTGTAACACCTTTCTTTGTGTATACTTCCAGTTAACAACCATACAACCTTATGGCATCCAGGACTCTTTTGGGTCTGGTTTCTTTAACTAAGTAACTTACCAGGTAACGAGAGACATAATTGGAAAGGGCATGGAGTAATTAGTAAAAATGATGCAAAGATTTTTAATTTAGTATGTCCTGCAGTAGACAGACGAGTCACTATTTTCCACTTATTATTCCTAGTTTCATATTTATTTTCATATTTTCATAACCAAAAGACCTATATGATATTGAGGGGCATGGTATGAAATGCAATGATGTGAGGAGGAAACATTCATTGTCATTGTCCATATCTATTGCACCATACTGGAGATACTGCTTGTTATTTGTTAATAATTATGACAATAAGCAATATTTCCATATGTTCTTAATATTTCAAAGTGACTTACCAACTATTGCAATGCATCAGGTGAAACTTTACATGTTGTTGAAGAAAACTGCCATTGATATTTGCCCTGTAAGTTGCACATCTTAAGAGATATTAATTGTTATTTACATCGCTGGTTATACAATTGAGCATATGTTTTCATATTTCTGTAAGTTATCTCAATATGCATGCAATCAGAGAGGAATTTATTGTTGTCATGTGAAAGCTTATGTCTGGTTAACAAGAGAGTGCTAACAATATGTGTCTAGGTTGTACAGTTTCCAAGATATGAACATTTATTTGGAAAAGTTTAGCCAAAAATTCAATTCTGTGTTTGAGTACATTTTAATATATTATAATATTTATTGAAAAACTATGAATAAATTGACTATTCTCATATTGTAACTATAAAAAATATTTCTTACTGATAACATGGTTGTTTTTACAGTTTTAATAGTTTTTATTGTTCACAAATATTTCCATTTGCGTATCTTATGCTTTTTAAGTTTATTTTTAGAAAATGCTCTAGAATGGAAGGATATGGGTTGGGAGAGTGGCCTAATGATTAAGGTGTTTGCCTTACAAACATAAGGTGCAGGGTTTGAGCCTCACAAGGGATAATTGGCTAGACTTAAAATGGCTCACAAGGGCAGTTAGCTTAGTACTAATCTATGAACCTATACGTATAGGCAACTAGAAGTATGACATTCCACACCCCTTAGGCATCACTAAGTTAAAGTTCTTTGCTAATGTTGTGGTGTGTGACTAGAGTTTAAGGGTGGGCAACAAAAGTTTTTAATCACATTTCTGACATCAAAAAAGTGCTAAACAAGTCTGTCTTTTACATAAATTTTTGCACTCTATGCCCTACATACACAATTATAATGAGGTGTCTGGTCTTAACCAGTTTGTTAGGTGTTCAAGAAATGGATGTCGAAAAATCCACCTAAGAGCAAGGTTCCTACTAGACTCCATATTTCCTTTTTAATTTTTATATGAAGTCTTCTAGTGTTTGATCCAGTTCTTCTGTTCCATGATGGTCTGTCTTCTGATATATTTTTCTTTGTTTTCCAGATTTTCTTTTGTGTTTGAGTCTTTCAGGTGTGTCTTAATAACTTTTTTTGTCAATGTGTTCAGGAGCAGTAGTTGCCTGATAGGGTCTCCTCTCACACTGGATCATAGGAGGTTACTAGGCTAACGGCCTTAGGGCCCTTACAAGTCTAGCAAAGTACAACCCCTGTTCCCAAGAATATCAAGGTATTAACTGGAATTAAGTCAACAACTACTCCACCTGTCCAAGAGGGACACAGGTAAAACTCCTGGGGTGAATTTGTGGTTTCCCATCCAGTCGTCCAAATTAAGCTTAAATAGGTTCAGTGATGGGCTCTGCTTCATCTTAATTGGAAATTTGTTACAGATGATGAACCTCTGTGAGACAGATCTGTCTCTCCAACAAGTCCTGTTGATGTCACATGTTAGGTTGAGTTCTCTGGAACAAGTGCATCTTATACTATTTGATTTATGAATGTGTAGCATTTTCATTAGAGCAGGATCTGAGTTTGCTTTATATGCAAGGCAGAGGTCACCTCTGGGTAGTCTGTAAGACACAGAGTATAGATTCAGTGATTTCAGTCTGTCAATGTATGACATATGCTGAAGACCCTGAATTTTCTTTCTAAGAAACCTTTTAAGTCTTTCCAGTTGCTGCAGGCTCCTGGTAAGATATATATCAAATGTAGCATTGTACTCTATTATCAGCCTGATGAGTTAGGAGTACTGGACTGTAATAACCTAATTTGTTCTGGATGCAGTGACCATACTTATGATGTGGGTGATGTGGAAAACCTTTTTAACCACTGAGGAGACATGTTGATTAAAGGAGAGGTTGCTGTCAATCTGTATTCCCAAATATCTCACCACTGATTGCTTGCTTAGGATGTTCTTATTAATGTTGTAATTTGCAGGGATGTCACTCTTGCCGAAGGGTATCATAATGCATTTTTTTGCATTGAGTTTTAGCCTATTACTTTGGCCCTTTGTTGAAGGTTGTGCATTAGGCCCAGCAAGCCAGCACGTAAAACTCTACTGCCAATCATTAGTGGACCAGAGTTCCGCTGTGGCGACCCCTAACCGGGAAAAGCCGAAAGACACAAACAAACTTTGGCACCAGTCATTTGTCTGGTGACTCAGTGACTGCACCCAGTTTGCAATCATCAGCAAACTTTGTCAGCCACAGGCCTTTTGTTTTAGCCTGTACATCCGAGAAGTAGATTCCAAACAATAGGGGCTCCAGTACAAATCCCTGTGGAACACCACTGGTTACAGGTTTACTGTTGGAGGTAGAGTCATCTATTTTGCATGCCATCACAAGCCTTGGTATAGGTTGTCTTATTTTTACTTCAGAAACTTCCATTTCTTCACATATGTCTTTGTGCATGAAGTAATGAAAGTTTCTGAAGCCAAAAGTGAAGTAACACATATAGCTTGCTTAGTTCTAATGATGATTTAGTGTACTTTGTTGCTGCATATATGATTAAGGCAGACTTTATTTTAATGCTTATGTTGCTATTAACCTGGCTGGTGTGTACTTAAGTTTGCAGTAGTTTTTGGAAGAAAGATATTTTATTTATAGTTCATTTACATGCTTAGTGATTCTGTTGTGTTGACGTGCTTACTGGATGTGCAGGTTTGCATGAGACTCGATTATAACAGCACTATGGGGGGGGTGAGTAACAAAAGCTTGCTATCTAACAAGGACTTTTGACATCAAAAAGGTGCTTTAAAAGCTTGTCTTGTTTTCCCCATTTTTGTTGTGTAATTATAGTACTCCATGCACTAAATACATGTCAGCCTCTAGATCATTTATACACTTCACTTACCTCAAGGCATATTTGCAGGGCTGTAGCAATCAACTATTCATAGTAAGGCAACTCTGAGAATAAATTGGTAGCTGCAAAGCATGTGCCCTTCTAAGAAAAAGAAAAGCCTTAAAACAGCTTGAGCTAAAAAAACTTTTTAAATTTGAGTTCTGTCTGCTTTCCCCTTAATGTACAAGTATATACAGTAACTCCACATATAAATAATCTCCTGTGTAAGCACATAAAGCATGCATTAACCAGACCAAATGTTGATTCTACTCCAGCCTTCTAATGTTTCCTTTCATGTTCATTTTCTTAGTTATGCTACTGGAAAATTATAGGAAACTTGTTTTAAAGCTGGGCCTCTTACTTGCATTTTGCTTTAGGAGATGAGCAGCAATGCAAGCATTAGTTTTTACTCTGACTTTTAGTAAATGGAGCTGTCACATCTGGAAGGTTATGGTCACATAACATCTTTTGTCTGACTTGACAGGCTAGTGTTAAATAAATAGGCTAATGAAGCACTGAACCAAGCAATAGGGGGTTGATAACCTGCATCCCAAGCTCTAACCTAAAGGAAAGCAGAATACAAACATGAATCCCTCCGTCTAGTACATTCATAATCTGTCATAGAGGTGATTTTATTATTTCAAGGAGGAGACCACTTGCCAGGTTCTCTCAGATCACATTCACTCCATCTGATCGAATTGTGTAAAACACATGTTCCTGCACACCATCCAGCATCCGTCTGTGTTTGCAGTTGTTCTTATTTCATTGTGTACAACGATTTTCATTTCTGCAGGATAAATCAGTTTACGCTTAATTCCTTTCTTTTGCAAGCCTTGCATGACAGGCAGGCAGAAATAGTACTTAGAAAATATTCTCAAAGTAAAGCTATTTGCTTTCAGATTGAAGATTTTAGCCCAATCTGTTTTAAGACTTTTCTTCATTTTAAGACACATAAGTTACAGCTATAGTCTTCTATGCAACTAATCTTGCTGCAAGAGAGGATTATAGGACACATGCAGCCACACCATTGTTGTTTGAGAACACTGGACACAAAGATTTCAGCAAGCAGTGCTATAAGAAAGCTAGCATAGTTATATATTCTAAAATTATTCCTGCATTCCGTTTTCTCTTGAACAATGACCTTCAGTACCGAACACCAAAACTCCATCTGCTTTCCTCTTAACTCCCAAGTATATAAACAGTAATTATTCACATGTATAAATAATCTCCTATATAAGCACATAAAGCACTTATTAACCAGATCTAATGTTGATTCTCCTACAGCCTTCTAATTTTACATTGCATGTTAATTTTCTTAGTTATGCTATATGTCACTATCCAGCAATTTATCTCGTTTAGTGTTTTATCTGTCTCTCTGTCCTTCATTTTCCACCATAACCCTTTGTCTGCTACAGTAAATACTGTGGTCTCCATTGTATCATGTCTTAGCATGCACATGGTACATTGTCCACTGTCTTTTTCTCCCCACTCTCTTATTTATACCCCACCATAACATTCTCTGTACAAATGAGTGCACCAATACTTCTGTGTTTTCTACAGTTTCTTGCGTGTGTGTGTGTGTGTGTGTGTGTGTGTGTGTGTGTGTGTGTGTGTGTGTGTGTTTGCATGGGGTCTCAATATTACATTCTTAAATCACCTCCTGTGATACTGATGTCATTTACCACCCATTCTACTCAAGGAACTGTGTATACTTTGGCAATATTAGGACATTTATATGTAACCTTGTTGTGTACTGTTCTACTATGTCAGGGCACCCCCGTTCCAAATGTATACAACTAGTATTGTAAATGCATGAAAGGGTTCATTCTATTGTAAAACAATATTTAAAATTAACTGAAAACAACTTGAGTGTAACCCTCAAACACAAAGGCTTAGATCGCAAGCATTCTTTTCCTGATTCATATGTAAGTTTTGTCATACAAATAATGATAACGCTGTTAACTACCCTACATTTCTATAAACTGTGCTTGTAAAGTATAACAATATAAAAAACATTCCCCGGGGTTCATGAAGCTCGGCACAAGGACGGCATTAGCCTTGCGCCGATCGTGCGCCGTGGAGATGGCGCAGCAGCACCACATTCATATTAATGAAGGCGTGCTGCAGTAACGGCCATGTGCATAGGAAACGTGTATGAGTGCAGGGGGCATGTCCAAGCGCTTCACAGAGGCGTGAACATGTTGGCTGCATACGCGCAACCTAAAATGCTGACTAGTACAACCTGCCTCTAATAGTAATCACTCCTGTCAGTGTCCGTGGATACTGAAATGTATGCAAAGCATACAAGACATCATTGCGAACACCACAATAAGAAGTAAACACAATGGCATATAGCTGAATATTGAGTCTCAGTCCCTCGAACAAAGATATTTAAAACCCTGTGCCCGTATTCCATTGTAGTGTTGCTAGTTATACCAAGTGAAAGCGAAACGCATCATGTTAGCGCGCCACCAATTGCCAAGCCTAGCCCAATGGTTTGGGTTACCACCTGTCCTACATAGTGAGGGACAGTCCCCCTCTAGGCAGGTGTGTCCATACCAAAATCATATGTGTAAATGTGAAATGTCCTGCGATAGTAGGACATAATTATGTCCCATATGTTATGTAATAGTCCCATACAGTACGTATGTCCGTATATAAAATACCTATATGTTACAAGAAACAGAATAAGCAAGTAAACAAAACAGAATAAGCAACTACACCACTACAACAATAAAAGCTTATATGTAGGCATGAAACTAAAGTACTATCCTTTGTAATGACCGTGGGTATGTGTTGGCCTGTAAACTCAAATGTGTGCCATGAAAATGTCCCATCCAGGTCATATGAAAAGGTGGCAACCCTACCAATGGTCAGAGCATTCACCCAATATCTGCCCATTCGTGGTCCAACTCATCCTTGTCAGGAGGGCCCATAGATGCACGGGTATTACCCGGGTCTACATACCATGTCATGAAAGATAAGTATTTGCGAGTACCTATGTGCATGAAGTACAGCATGTGGATGATCTGAAATGTTAGTGTAGACCTCACAACCATATTGATCCAAGAGATATGTAGTGTACACAATATTTTCTGTTGACTGTGCCATGGGCCATCAACTAGAGAAGGGATGAATGTTGTTTGTGGAATATGGGGGTGGGGGGTGACAGGTAATGTAATAATTCGCCAAGGGGAGACTGGGTTGGATGCACAATAGGTGAACTGGAGGTCTACAAGGGAGCAGTGGGTGAATCAGGAAGATAAACAAAGAACAAATATACACATCCGCAATACAATCCCACAAACATGTGAACATTAAAATGTGCAATACACATGTACAGAAACGTTACCGGTGCATACCCACATAATGCTCTGACCTGAACTGAGCCATCCAACCCCAACACACCTGGATACATAATTGAATACCCATCATCCCTTTCACAGCACACCACCTCCTCCCCTTCCTGAACATCCACCAAAACCAGCCATACTCGGGCTGCTAGATAGGCGCGGCCATATCTGCACATAGTGACCCCTACCCATATCTAGTAGGCAGTCTCACCCTAGGCATTTTCAGGATTGCAAACTATGTATCCCTTGCATGTATAACCCTACCTTACAGCCGTAAAGCAAAGATGGTCATCAGTCCCCACAATTTTTGGATATCCCTCATGGGATATGTATCTGTTCTAAACATTAGACTTGGTGTCACGGCACGATGGCCAGTCCTGTATACATCTGGACACAAGTTGTATGAGCAGTAGTTGTCCACAAGACTGCTCAGCCTCCAGCCAGTCCTGCAGAACCTACGACCCGGGATTAAACACCTGACCGTGATGCATGTCTCCCCATGTGCATTATCGGGAATATATACCTGACACATTTGCATAGTGGCAGTCGGATATAGGGTGCTTAAGGCGCTTTAAAGCAGACGTAAGTAGGGTTACCACCTGCCCCACCTTGTGAGGAATTAAACACCTGACCATGATGCACGTCTCCCCACGTGCATTATCGGGAATATATACCTTACACATTTGCATAGTGGCAGTCGGATATAGGGTGCTTAAGGTGCTGTAAAGCAGACGTAAGTAGGGTTACCACCTGCCCCACCTTGTGAGGGACAGTCCCTTTTTGGGCAGTTGTGTCCAGACCAAATATAATACAATGGTAAATGTCCTGTGATTGCAGGAAATATGTCCCATATTTCATGTAACAGTTGCATAAAACAGTAATTTATGTAAAATACTCAAAGTTACAAGAAACAGATGAAGCAAACAAACCACTACAAGAATAAGCATTCATTTAGGCAAATAAGTAAAGTTCTAACCTTTGTACTGACCGTGGGTATGTGTCAGCCTGTAAAGTCTGATGTGTGTCCCAAAAATGTCCCGCTTTGGCCATATGAAAAGGTGGCAACCCGAGATGTAAGCAGGTATGCAAGTGTGTATGCACGACGGTAGGTGGCGGTGATTCAACAGTACGAGAAATGTAAATGAGCATGTAGGTGTATATGCATGTGTATGTACAGACCGATACATACATACATACACACACACACACACATATATATATATATATATATATGAAGAATGAACATGGTCACAATATAGGAAATCCCCGTAATAGTGCTGTTACATATCAGGATGGCCATAGGTGAGCACACCTCTGCATTCCCAAGCACAGGTAGGATGCTAAAAGTGGAACGAATGATCTTCCCTTGCTAAGTCTGACTTTCAACTAGGTACAGGGCAGTCCCAATCCCCAGTCAGACAAGCCTAAACCCAGAAAACCATATGAACACCCTGACAATCGAACACACGTATGTGTCAGGACTATAGGCTGTAGTGGTCTGAATATCCTCGGAGTGAGTCAACATGCGGCACAAGTCCAGAGCAGTAGGGAAGAGGGAATGGCGCATGTGTAGTAGTGCGTTTTTCCCAACAGGTAAATGGATGCCTGCTGTGTAAGTGAAGTGATGAGGCATGTGTTTGGGTAACTATGCACCATGGGTATACATATAAATGAGGCAGAACACCAATAGTGTAGTGGTTAGAGCATCTGCCTAACAAAAAGGCATTCACAGTTCAAGGTCGACAATAGCACATATCATTTTCCTTGTGGAATGAATGTTGCTCTGCTGTAAAGTCGACATTTAAACATGTAAAGGTGAACGTGTGTATTGCATGGGACTATTAACCAGATCCTTTCAATCAAAGTGGTATTGTCATAATGTATAAGGCACAAATAAGCATAAATAATCGACAGTAAGCATATCTAATGCACAGTAAGCATAGGTGAGTGCACCTGCGTGGGTGTAAGCAGCTCCCAGCATAGGAAATGTATGTTTGTATGTACAGATGTAATATATACACACACACACACACACACACACACATATATATATATATATATATATATATATATATATATATATATATATATATATATATATACATATACACACACACACACACACACACACACATATGTGTGTATAGATATATATCTACATACATGAGAAATTATATATATAGATATATATATATATATATATATATATATATATATATATATATATATATATATATATATAAAGAATGGACGTTGTAACAGTAAAGCATACACAAGGGATGTGAAGGGAATCAAGAGCAATAATTGGTATTATAAAGTGCTTTCAGCGTATGTCATAAAAAGCTGCCCAGGAGTGAGCAGAGCACCACTACTCACACCACAGGCAGGGTATTACCAGTGGGAGAAACATCGTTGAAACGCTAGGTCTACTTTACACACAGACGGAATGTTGTCCCATGCTGGGACCACCAAAAATTGGAAAGCGCAAATGGTCGTATTCCATAACCCCAGGAAAGGCACGTATGTGCAAATATACATGGCGGGAGACCCTGTGAATACACGAGGCAGGACAGAATGTGTGTAGGGCCCCAATGGCTCTGGAGAGGGAAATGTGTAAAGGTGTGTCATGGCTGCGATAACAAGTGGATAATGGATGTTACGCGAGTAAATTTAACACGGGTGGGGTGGAGGAACTATGGGTATGCAATTATGGATACAGGCGTGCCAGGGTTGGATGGGCCAGTTCTAATGGACTGCCCTGTGGAGGTCAGCTAAGTCGTAATAGGCATATATGCATACTCATATGCAGACAACAATATATGTTGACGTACAAATTTTGTAACACATGCATTCCATTTGTTGACATAAATAATAGGAATGTGCCCATACAAACATCGACAGTACATGGAATAATAGGCTGTGCAGAAGAGGGATGGGTCGAATCACACTATCACATTCCAATTACCATTGGTAATCCGTACATGAACATATAGCGACATCTGTCCACTGTATAAGATGCTACATACCAATTACAACATAACTGGAGTGTGTTGGTGTTATAATGAATAAGGCACTAGTATGCTGGTGAAGCTTATGAACCCCATTATGCATGTGTAAGTGCGTATGAGCAGGGAATGTATTGACACACCGATGTACATATATATAATCATATATAGATATATATATATATATATATATATATATATATATATATATATATATATATATATATATATATATACATCGCGCACACACACACACACACACACATATATAAATATATATATATATATATATATATATATATATATATATATATATATATATATATATGACAGCAAGATATGAATATACATGTATGAATACATATGCAGATATGTCTGTATATATTAATGTAAATAGATATATATAATGTTACAGTAAATACACACATGTATATACCTAGGTTATGTTACAGCAGTTACGGGTAATATGTTTAGACCGGGCATATATTGGTGGGAGGTCCACTCAACAAACGTCTACTTACCACCCCCCCAGCTAGGCCGGTTAGACATACAGACACGCAATAAAGGTAAATACAACACTGCTTGCCAGACCACCATCAGGAAACTACCAGTGGGAGAGATCTACAAGGTCTACACTTTAAACATGGACAACGACGTCCCTTGCAGGACACCAAAAATTTGGTGCCTTCAGCCAATGGGAGTAACACAGTTATGACCAGGATATAGCTGTACACGGAACAGTAGGTTGTGCAAGCCTGATAACACATGGATTGACACAACGTATGACATGTGTCCCGACACAGGGAGAGTGGGCAGTGTGTAGGGGTGTGTTCATATCCCACCTGCATCCAACTGCGACCACAGTAAGGATTAGTGCTGTAGGGTAGTGGCAGGTGGGGGAACTATGGGTATGCAATTATGGGGCTAGGCGTGCAGGTGTTGGGTGGCAGACATGTATTAGGACCACCCCGTGGGTGTAAGTAATATTCCGATGTGGGTATAGCAGATGCCCATACCTCCCAAACTGTAAGACCACATCTACTGGACAGTCCGTAAACCATTGAGGGAATACATAGGGACCATATCATTGAACTGTCCCCAATTACCAGGGACGTCCGTGATCACAAATCAGAATCTTAACACAGTCCCAACTAAACCATCCTAGAACTAGTGATATTAGGAGGAAAGGTGGTGGAATACACGTAATGAATAATAACAACATGTAAGAGTCATAAACTGCATGCACCTCAGACAATGTGTATGAATACATATGTGCTCTGTGTCCATCAATGTGTCAGGTTAATAGCACCAACCTTCTAAACATGTCCCTGAGGTCGTTATGCAGTGTCCCTGATTCAGTGTTTATTCTTCCCCATTCATATGAGAGGTCTGATAGTGAGAGAAAACGCATGTTCCGCCGACTACCTTAGAAAGTTGATAGAATAATAGGTTTGGGGTTACCACCTGTCCACCTTTGTGAGGGACACTCCCCTGTGGGCAGTTGTGTCCTGCATAATAACTGTAATTAAGGCAAATATCCTGTGATTTAGGGCAAAGACTACCTATATTGTCTGTAGTAGTAGCATAAAACAATTATGTTCCTCTGAAACACCTAAATGTTATAGGTAACAGTATAAGCAACTATAATGCTACAAGAGTAACCTTTTATTTAGGCAAAACAGTGAAGTACACCCTTTTCTACTGGCTGTGGGTGTGTTGCCCTGCAAAGTCTGACGTCTCTACATACAGGTCCTATAGGGTTGCCACCTTTCCAAATGGCCAGAATGGAACATGTTCTGTAGAAATGTCAGACATTTCAGGACTAAACATACCTAAAGCCATGCATAGTACAGGATTACACTTATTTGCACAAATAAAAGCTTAATCTAGTTGCATTTGAATTGCTTATGCTACTTCACATAACATATAGAAGTGTCATATATAAAATAACTGTTGTATGCAATTATTAATGAAATGTAGAATATAATAATGTCCTGTAATATGGACATGTGCTATGTCTTGATTATTTTCGCACTGTCCCTCGCAAAGTGGGACAGGTGGTAACCCAAAAGTCCTACCTTGGCCATTTGAGAAGGTGGCAAACTTATAATAGGTATGCCGTAGCATGACCCGTCCGACGGATGTGAATACCACAACCCAACTACTCATTTGTAATGCAGGGTCTCGGTTCCCATGTATCAGCCAGATGGGAGCAGAGTGTATGCGAAACACACAAATATGATTAATTCACTGGACAGGCCGCTGATTCCGTATAGTCGAACGCCATGAGGTCGTCTAATGGGCAGCCATTCCCGATACTGTAGTCATGTAGTCCGATGTAATAGGCATTACAAGGTGGGAGCAGATTGTTAGAGGAACACACAATTATGAATGATTCACCGGACAGGCCGCTGATTCCGTACAGTCGAACGCCATGAGGTCGTCTAATGAGCAGCCATTCCCAATACTGTAGTCAAGAGTGGCCTTAGGTAAACTGGTGCCCTAGACAGAGGGCACAACAGCACCCCCCACCACACCACCCAGTGCCCCCATCCCAGACTACCTACACTAAATAAATACTGGTAAAGTGCCCCCACTAAAGCGGCGCCCTAGGTGACCGCTTAGTTGGCCTATGCCTAAGGCCGGCTATGAATGTAGTCATGTAGTCCGATGTGATAGGCATCACAAGGTATGCCTAAGAGGAACACACAAATATGAATGATTCTCCGGACAGTGCTGATTCCGTACAGTCGAACACCATGCCGTCGCCTAATAGGCAGCCATTTCCGATACTGTATTCATGTATTCCGATGTAAGAGGCATCACAAGGTGGGAGCACATTGTATGAGGTACACACAAATATGATTGTGTCACTGGACAGGCCGCTGATTCCTTACAGTCGAATGCGATGTCATCTCCTAATGGGTGGCCAATCCCAATACTGGAGTCATGCAGTATGATGTAATAAGCATCACAAGGTAATATTGTGGTCCTCGCTTACACCCAGGAGTGTGAGTGACAGATGCAAGCACCAATGCCGGTGCGTTAGCAAGTGCAGGATCGAGCGGGTGTAAGCATGTTTGGCTACCTGTATGCGAGTATTGCATTAGTTAAGCAATATAGAGGTTAATTGAGTGTAAGAGGCTATAACCAAGATGTACATGTGAGTGTTTATGTCCAGCATATAGGTACATACATATATAGAGATGTATCAGGGACATACCATGTGGCAACAAAGCATTACTAAAAGAATGAAACAGGAAACACCAGTGACGCCTGTATTATGTAGTGAGGTTGCTCTATGTGATCACAAGACTCCCTCAGACAGACATGTGTCAGTCATACACGCAAATAGTTGTTCATTGGCCGTATACATCACTCTGTGCATGTAACGTACATTAACACAACAGTACCTGTCCAATCATTATGTGTGAACAGTACTCCTGCAATGTGCTGTGTGCAGCATCATCATCATGATAAAGGTAAATGGGGTAACCATAGAAGGACCGGTAGTGTTTTGTGTACAATGGGGTCGTCCTCCTCACATGTACCTGGACCATGTAGGAGTGATGTGCATACCAGGACCATGTGCCTGAGGGACAGTGGTGAGGATAACAGTAGTATGTTATGATGCATATTACAAGGGTTTCATGTCTCCAGTGGGCACGTGTGTGTAATGGATAGCTATGTATAGGGCAGATGGTGTCCTAGGAGCCAAATGGCCTTATGTGTCCGTAGGTGAGGGTCAGATGTTGGGGAAGGAGTGTAGGTATGGCAGTGGAGGATAGGTAGGAGCACAGAAATGACAGCATACGGGGTTGGTATATGACACATGTGGGGGGGATACGCCCTGGATGGGGATGGGTCTTCGGCATTCAAAAGCCCATGGGAACAGTGGGACGGAGGTCTCCAGCCATGGGCAACTGCCACTGCACCTACACAGCTGCAAAGGAGGCAATGCTGGGGGCTGTCCAGGAGGGGCAGCATCACCCTGTAAATGTGACACTCCACTCTTGAACTGGCGTATCTGGCTTCGTAACTCCTTAGGGAGCCACCTACACAACATGTCTGGGACAGCACAACAGCAGATATGTACCTGTCTGGGCCTGCTCCCAAGGGGGACATGCTCCGTCCTCAGTGGTGGTACCACCAGAAGGTAGTGCAGAGCCAACAGAGGTTGATGGTAATGGCTGGGCCCCAGATGTGGTAGTGCCCGGTGCCATGGTCAGCTGAAGTGGGACAGGAGGATCTGAGGGGACCTACCAACCCATTCAGCCTATGGTGTTGCATTTTAAACCCACATATGGCTTAGTGATAGACAACAGCATACAGGATTACCTACGACAGTATGCATAGATATCACCAGCAACCCAACACAACAGATGGTATACATTTGCAGAGGGAGCACAGCACATGCATATATACAGCATGGCAACTGTACAATGCGTAGTAGGCGTGTGACCGCAGCTATGAACAGTTGCCCATCATTGGCTTGTCACTGGGAATCCCATACAGTATCAGTCATACCACTGTCTCATGTGACACATGTCCAGTCAGGGATGCGATGGCAGTAACACATCCCTATCATCGTGTACTGTCTGCAATCCCCACACCATGCTTCTGCTGTGCACAGAAGTGTGTTCAGTGTGTAACACAGAAAACAAATGGTTGCACACACTAGCCTGTTCACAGATAGCCCTACAGATGGGGTTCCCTCATGAAGAGAGTACTGTCATGTCTGTATTTTAACATGCAGAATAGCCATTACCACACACATGTTAAACAGACAGTAGTCTCAATGCAGCATAGTTACACTTACATGCTGTAGTTGTGTGGCACATCACCCTCCTGTCATTAGGCTATTTCCCACTGTGGAAAATGATTCAGGTACATCCAGATATCATCTGCGATGCCATGTCAGAACACCACATCCAGGTACCACTCACAGCGACTGTCATGGCCAGATAATAACATGTTTCCCTAGATAATGTACTGTGTTTATCATGCGAATGGCTATGGGAACACCATCAAAGCTGTACCACATGCAATCAGCTAGAGGAGGACTGCAATAGGTGCAGAGGCCATCAGCTGACCATTTCCATCTGTTACAATACACATGCTGTTGCTGTGCAGGTGTACAACTTCACATCCACCAGAGAGTGTGTGTGCGGGACAGGCAATGTACACCAGGGAAGGGCTTGGAGACTTAACCATAAGCAACATCTGCCACACGCTGAATAGTACAGGGGCAAACCCTTGACTACTCATTACTATTATATATGCATCACGTTACTACATGTCCCACATAGGCGGCATTTTGCAGTGCTGTAAGAACATGTGTGTAGGTGAGTGAGTGCCATCTGCAACAGATATAGTAGACATACATTAGGTGTGGCACACATGTCAGTCCACTTGAACGGATGCCATTGTCACCACAACCACACTCTAATGGACACGCATTGACACCTTTGCCAGGGTGGCAAATACACAATGTAACTACTTAGTTTGCCACACTGCAGTAATGCACAGGACCACATGCACCACAGGGGATACCTGGAGGTTCTATGGGCTAGAGCATGTGAAAGTGCTTGACAACTGTTGGTATGCTGACGAGGTTTATACTGGGAGTGACTGTAGTTGGGAGCATCACAACCCACTGTCATGCAGGTATGCATTGCTCCATGGGTGTGTAGTGTCTGGCTGTGCAAGATGGCTGTACAAGGCTGGGTGAGGGGTAATCCTTGCCATTGCATCACCTGACAATGGTATGCAGTGCAGGGGTGTAATGTCTGCAATGTCCCACACAGAAGGGTACTGCATTATCTGGCCTGACATCCTGGTTACCAATGTGTAGGGCCATAGCTTTGCAATGCATGCCATGTCTGTGTTTGATAGTCCTTCACATGGACATTGCCTGGGATGTGCATGTCTCACAATACTGTACAGTGATATGTATAGGTGCACCTGGTATGGAAGACACATGTAGTGTACACAGCCTGTTATACCCTGATATGCCAATACTGGCCTGGTGTGGCGAAACCTGCTTATAGTGAGCATGTCGGCCCTGCACCTGCATGGATAGAATGGACAGGAATCCCATGGTGTCAGTGGCATGGGTCCATACAGGGCATATGTGTACAGCATTGTCTGGCCTTAGTGGATCACATATGATGGCACCACATATGTTGCAGCCATTCAGTGTGGAACATAGTGAAGGCACAATGTCCGCATATATGTGCCTATTGTACCACTGTACATGGTGCCATGTCCTCTGCAGGCCACTGCGGTCACACCATGCCTACTATCTGTCCTCAATGTGCATGTTACTAGCAACATAGTGGGATATCCTAGGCAAGGTTGTATGTGCATGGCACATGGGGGCGGGACATACACCGGGTACTAGTAGAGCTGCATACTTAGCTCACCAGCCCATTTGCCAGATGTATGGGTATGGCTTGCCAATACAGTGCCATGGCTGACTGACAGCTGTACTCCTCGTGAGGTGGCCAATGTGTCAGAGTACGAATACTAATTAGGAAAACTAAAAAACCTGCTCCCAAACATGTCCAATGGTAAGACAATCATGGCCACCTCTAAACAGGCTCTGACAGACAAACACACACTTGCCATGTCCTGTATACAAACCCCTACCATATCACACTGCAGCAACACATGTTTAGGGCATGAGCTACAGCTAATACTACAAAGCACTGTACTTGTCTCACGCAGGCAGACACACACACACACACACACACACACACACACACACACACACACACACACACACAGTTGGCATGACTGGGAATAGAACAGTGGCCTAACTACTTTACTACACTACAGCATTACGCAGTTACGGAATGCGCTACCGAGATTACTAGGACACAGCACTCCCAGAGGTGTATTTGTAGATGGGTGATATCATCGGCCTTGATAACGGTGGGTATAAGAGATGTAGGGAGCGTGAACAGTATAAAAGCATTACTCAGTCCTCAGGCAAACAGGGACACACACATACACGGCAAGTGTGGGACTAGAACACCGATCTAACTAGTTTATTACACTACACCATTACGCAGTTACAGAACGCGCGACTAAGATTACTGGGACACAGCACTCCCAGAGGTGTATTTGTAGATGGATGACATCATCGGCCTTGCTAATGGTGGGTATAAGAAATGTATGGAGTGTGGGCAGTCTAAAAGCAATTTAGAGTCCACCGGCAAATGGGGACAGACATACACACACACACACACACACACACACACTAGTGGCGGGTACGGAACTCCTGCCTATTTACAGATTACTATTACAATATTACATATTTACGAATCACGCCACACAGACTACACATGTCAAGGCTATCATTATGACCATCTGGGAATGCGGACATCAACAGGGATGCTGACAGTTAAGATGTACATACCTGTGAACCTGTGTGTTTAAAGTAGGAATCCATCCTGACCTGGAGTATGCCCATCTGTGGAATGGATGACTACTACCACTATACAGGGTTACAATGGCCATGCCCATGCACAGAGGCACATAACCGACACAAGGTGTCACTGGGCATGCTCACACACTTAGTAGCACAGGGCTGTTCGAAATGCACTATGTGTCCATCTACACAAGGATATACTGGGCATGCTCATATACTTAGTAGCACAGGGGGCATGCTCACACACTTAGTAGCACAGGGCTGGTCGGAATGCACTACTATGTGTCCATCTACACAAGGATATACTGGGCATGCTCATGCTCCTAGTAGCACATGGCTGACTGGGATGCACTCTGATGCTAAACACGGAGGGTCACAGTGGCCATGCTATTACAGGTAGATGTAAAGAACACATTGTAATGGGCTCTGGTGTTAGTAGTTGTCATTGTTAGTGGGAACGCTGCTCTATATATATTTGACACTGGTCTTTTACACAAGATCAGCTGTCATTCTGGGATGACATGGCTGGCAGTAGGCAGGCCTTTGTCACATATCACATGCATCCATGATACAAGGGAGTGTGGATATTACCCAAGTCGCATCCACCCACACAGTGCCATTCCAAGGCAAATGTCCTAAACACAGGTTAACTCCCATATACCTACAGGACATCTGCATTGTTTTCTTATGCTAACCAGTGCTAGATGTGTAGCGTCCATATTCACAGCTGGTCACTGTAGATCCAACAATGGGGAGTACTGATATCTGTGCAGTGAGGAACACCTGGCTGATGTCTCTGTAGTGCACAATAGCACTACCACCATATACCTCAGAACCTAGCACTACCACCATATACCTCAGAACCAGACATGTGGGCCATAACACAGGTACAGACCACTCCAGGTGGTGTACCCACATACATAAAGGCCACTCACATGTAATGACCGGTCCCCCCATGAAAGGCATCACAGATGAGCCATGTGCAGGACAGAGTGTCACATGCTGCATTCTATGATGTAATCTGCAGACATCACCATGCCCTGGGACCACCAACACACAACCATACATGTTGTATGACATGGACGAGTACACCACCATGTGACCCTTGACCTATGTACTGTACTAAGCTCTACATCAACTGTAGACAGTACACATGTACTGACACAGTTGCATCATGTGTTATGCAATGCAATGATACCACTGTCTGTGACCAGGTCAGCTGTACACATACCAAGGGCCCTCAGTACTTTCCACCATTAGCAGATGTCTGTTGCTGTACACCAGTACACACCCTCATATATAGATATGACATACATGTACCTGCCCTGGGTATGTACATGCCACACACACAACATACCTGTAAATAGCATAGCTGTTGTAGTCCTTTGTGCAAACAGGTTGCTACAGCCATTACACACATGCACATGGAATGTAGGCCCATGGCTGCTGAATGCTAACAGTACATAAGGTGTGATATCAATGTTGATAGAGGTAACATCCCCTCTGTACTGGTCACCCATTATATCATACAACAGTCTATGTGTCATGTATGTAACTACACATATCCACCAATTGCAATGCCTACAAACATGACCAAATGTCAGGATTGTAGAACCTACACACCTGTACATGTAGTGTTGTGCATTCAGATAACATGCGTGTGCAGTTGCTGATGTATGCAGTTGGCGTGTATCCTAGTACATCATGCAGCTGCAATGCAGCCTCAACATTGCCAACTGTTTATGGTGATATGCTGAATGTACAGAAAGATGTACCACAGGTATGGATAGATGTGTTGAAATAACTAAGTGGTGGGGCATCGTTGCAGATGGATGTTTGCTGTGGACAGCTCACAGGTGTGTCACAAGCGGTCCTACAATACCCTGCATAACCGGTAAGCAATGATTTAGTTAATTGAAGGACATAACACACATCTTAGACAGTGGTCAGGGTGACAGCGAAGGTAAATCACTTGACACCTGTTAATAGATATGACGTCCCTAGTGCATATATCAGCACTGTTGGCACAGGAAGTGCCAGTACAGTTTGTAACGCATGCAATACTGCTGTACATCTGACATACATAACATGAGCTAGGAAGGACTGAGATTCACAGTACTGGCATGTGTGGTTGTGTGTGTGTCCATATATGTCACGTATTGTGGACAATACATCTCAATTGTTACTCACTCTCCTGTACACTAGTGTACACATCTGTACAGACTGCAATGCAGAAAGCAGGACATAAGCAGGGACGTGTATCTCACACATGTGAGGTATCTGTATGTGCCTGACATAGGTGTATTAATTACTGAATGCCACAGTGTGCATATGTAGGGCTGACTGGTCCCTGGGGTGAGGATGTATGTTGCCATACTGGACTGATAAGACCCCTCCCACCATCCAGGCAATGCATTCTACTGTCCGTGTTGATGTCCCCGATCTTAGGCTATACTGACTACCTGTACATGTGTATTCTCTGTGGTGCATCATGTAGGTGCACAGTACTGTAATGATGATTTGCACATAGGCAGGGGTCGTCATCCCACCAGTAGCAACTGTGTGCGAGTGTGTGTTTCTGTGTCGGTAAAGCTGTGAGTGTGTATGTGTGTGTTACAGTGTCACTAAATACATGTGTGTCAATACCTGAGTGTGTGGGTGCAGTTGTGTGTTGGCATCCTGTCATGGGAATGTGTATTACTGATTCCCATTGAGGTATCACACTTACCACTGGCTTCTACCCTTGTAATCAGCTAGACCACTCTCTTACCTCACCAGTCCATGTAACTGTACCTGTGATGTCACCCTTTACGGATGTCACGTCTGTGGCCACAGTAGCTTAATACACAGCTATCATGCTCTTGGAATGGTAGACGTGTTTGTAACGTGGGACATTCTCACTGGTATGTGGCAGCTACACGGTGCATGCTGGTATATTCATACATACCTATGAGTAGTCCACATTGACATATGGGACACTTAACTGCAAACACTGACATCCACCGGCACGTGCAATTAGACCTGAAGAAGGACAGCAGAACATCATGACCAACATGCATTTACTGTTGTTACACAAGACACATACTGTTAACAGTATTGTACACCTGTACTACATGGTATATCTGCTGCCTGTCAACAGTCCTCAACATTTGTAAACTGCACACATCATCCTAGTCTGTTCACCCTGTGCATCAGACCATATGAGCATGTCCCTGCACTGATGGTGTGGATGTCAAGGATGTGGCACAGGCATCATCAGATGCACAAGGTGTTAATGTTTGCCAGAAGCCTAGGCTGCACTGTTGTTACACAAGACACATACTGTTAACAGTATTGTACACCTGTACTACATGGCATATCTGCTGCCTGTCAACAGTCCTCAACATTTGTAAACTACACATATCATCCTAGTCTTTTCACCCTGTGCATCAGACCATATGAGCATGCCCCTGCACTGATGGTGTGGATGTCAGGGATGTGGCACAGGCATCATCATATGCATAGGGTGTTAATGTTTGCCGGAGGCCTAGGCTGTACTGTTGTTACACAAGACACATACTGTAAACAGTATTGTACACCTGTACTACATGGTATATCTGCTGCCTGTCAACAGTCCTCAACATTTGCAAACTACACATATCATCCTTGTCTGTTGACCCTGTGCATCAGACCATATGAGCATGTCCCTGCACCGATGGTGTGGATGTCAGGGATGCGGCACCGACATCATCATATGCACAGGGTGTTAATGTTTGCCAGAGGCCTAGGCTGCACCATTGGATGACATCATGTGTGTGGGTTTGGGCCTTTGATCTAATTGGGCATTTGTGGATGTTATGCATGTGTGTGTTGCGGTGCTCTACATATGTGTCCAGTGTGGGCATGTATGTATGCACACAGTTCTCCCATGTGTCTGGCCTACACAGGGGTATTATTGACAGCTGCAGACTGTACAGGTGAGGTTTTACAATTCACAGTGTCCGGCCACGGACATGTGACCTGTACCTGCCAGGGGTTGCACGGGCACTACCAGACAGAGGTGCAGATTGGGTACTGTCTGATGTCACTTGTCCACTTGAACTGTGTCCCTGTTGGGACCGTCCTGGGCCATGTGCACGTGGCCTGCTGTGTCGTGGTGTGGACAGCATGGTACCAAATGCACTGCTGCTGCTACTGCCACTATGGGAGCGGGCATGTGAGGTAGCTCGTACACGTAGACCTGACACAGGTGATGTAGCAGGCCTATGTCCACGTGCCCGATGCCTCACTCCTACCAGATGTTCCAACACAGACAGCTCACACTTGCGGATTGTCATGCCATGGTCAAGGACTTCAACCATGTCACCCAACCATCTATCCAAAGCATCAGCAATCTGCTGTTGAGCATTTACCATTGCCTGAATGCTGTTGTTTAAAGAACGGACAGCAGCCCTCTGTAGCCTCTAATCTTCTCTGTTGCACTATTCAGCACATGCCTGTGCCTCCATTACAGCCTGAAACATGCATCTGGTGACACCAGCTGCTGCGCTCTATCGTGCAGGAGCATGTTGGCCAGAGGTCCTCCTACGAGCAGCACTGGCCACGTGCCTGTGTGGGGCACCACCAGTAATTTGGCTGACACCATGGTGTGCAGGCACACCTTCCATAGCCCCCACACTTTCCTGTTCCAAGCTACCATGCACCAACTGTCCTTCCTCTATGGCCACTGATGATGGGGTATTTGCAGTTATGGGATCTGTGTGCGGGGATGAGGTGGATATAGATGGAATGGCAACCAATGGCACAGTTTCATCACCTGACATCTCTGCCTGTGTTCCAATCATATGTTCATCATCACTGCTAGAGTCTGTGGGGACACTAACATCTGATGTACCACAGGAGGGCAATGCACCTACATCACCTGTGAGGGCAGACAAGAACTGTACATTACAATCTATACGATAGACACATATACACATGCATGTGAATTGACAGAAAGCATGCAGCATGCATGTGATACAGCAGATGGTATGCAGCGCAGACAGTAATAGTGGTAGTTATCATACATCCCTAGGTTGCACACAACAGCATGCATGTGTCATAGCAGACGGAATGCAAATTACACAATCATAGTAGTGGTTAGCATACATCCCTGTGTTACACCATGTGGACCAGCACAGGTTAACAGTACACCTGCTGATGTGTGGCATATGACCTTGATAATCACATGCAGTATGACATGTGATCTGCTGACATGTGCAATGACATGCATACATGTTTAACACAATGGTGTCCTGTCAAATATACAGTGGGGCAATGGTGTACCAATTCAGTGTTGTCTGTCTGCCCTACAGATATACTGCAAATTTAGCTGATGTGCATGGCCATTGCAGGGAATCATGAGGCATCCCTAGTGCTATACAGTGTGAGTTACAGACAGGGCTCATAGTCATGACTGCGTTCAGATACAATACATATATACTGTGGAATGTGACCCATGTCACTGAGGTGTATACACACTAAACCATGATGTGGAAGTTGTGACACAGGTCACTGATGGGTATACGGATGACACCCCTGCACATCTGCAACCATATTGCTGCAGTACACCATGTCCCACATGACATCTGTGTACCACACACACACACACACACACACACACACACACACACGAGGAGCTAGTATGGCATTTATGTCCAACACCAGCAACGGGAATGCACTGTATCTGTGGCCTGATGTGAATACCGTACATGTGACTGCTGTCATGTTGCAACACCCTCAAGATGTTCAACACATCTTATGTGGTGGATTGATGTTATGCCTACACAAGATGTGCACAGGCCTGTAGGATATCTAGTGTTCCACATCTACATTATGACCATTATACAAAGGTCATGGTTGAACCATGTGAAGCCATAGTACGACAGGGTGTACACACAAGCACAACATGTCTACTGTGTGTGTTGCTCCATGTCTCTGGCCATCCTCCATGGCCATGTGTGTACATGTGTTGTTCAAATTATTGTGATGGGCATCTATTTCACATGTCTGTGTTGTCCCATATGACATATATGCTCCACTGACAATAGGGTTATGCAGATAAAGGGTGGTATGTGTTTTCAGGTTAGGTAGGCAGTGTAGCAGCCAGGCCAATAGATGTCATGGACATGTCAAGATAGCACATCACATTGTGTGACATTCATAGCAGGGCCATCATCCACACCGGTAAAACCTGTGTGCTGGCCATACTCCAGCCCACTGTGTAGTACTGTTTGTATTCACCACATGTGTAGATCAGATCTGTTGTACATCCCTAAAGTGAACAGCACCTCCACCATTGTATGCACAGCTGTCAACACATCTGGCAATAAAGTTTGTGAGGATTCATGTCGGTGAGACGATTCACATAGTTTGCAAGTGTTGCACATGGGTAGTCATTGTGATGCCTTGCAGGTCCGACCTGTATATTGTGACAGGACCATACATTATGTGTGCATGTTGTGAATGGCCACATGGCAGATAGATTTGTGCATTATGGTTCCTGATAAATAATAACACTCTCACCTGCAACAGGCTGCTGTCACAGCGGAATGCCAGAGGTGCCTAAATAGGAGTAACACAGCAGTATGAGCATAATCCACCCCTGTATAAAGGCTACAGGGAGCAATGTGCATAACACATACACCAGTACATTAGACTATACTATGGTGTATGCACATGTATGCATACACAGAGTAGCATAGTATAGTATGCGGCATGTGTGTATACATGCCTTGCATATGATGTTACATTACATATTGTACAGTGACACATGCAACTATATGGAATATAGTTGTTAAAGGTGCAGTACTGACTTACTAGGCAACTCCAGGCTCAGTGGTTGAGAGACACCCACCTTCACAATATTGGCTAAGGCTTGTGGATGTATTTCTCCAGGTGTCCCCAGGTTGGCCAGTAGCTCCTCAGTACGTGTGAGTGGGGGCTGGGTTGATGGTCCACCACCTGTTGCACCTTGTTCCCTGGCGATTGCATTCGCACGCTGTTTCGCCCATCTAATGAGGTCTGTACAGTGTCTGCACACCTGCTGGTATGTGTGGTTGTGGCCACCCACATCATTAACCCTCCTGCAAAGTTCCTTCCACAAAGCATCCTGCTGCTGTGCATCCTGTGGCACATGGCTGAACAGGATATCATGATTGTCGAGTAGATATGGGATGAGGGCCTCATCCTCCAAGCGGGTAAAAGGGGGAAGCCTTGCATGCAGCATACCTGGAAGACATAATGATGGAGACAGGTCACAGTAACTCACAGAGACATACAGAGCTACAGCTGAACATACATGTGTATCGCATTAATTCAGTTTAAATAGTTGTATTTGCAAACCTACATGACACTGACGTGTTTGTGTCACACACATGTGATACTCAATTTTGAGTGGATATTATCACCATATATGTGTGTGTGTCACCTGATTACATTGCTCATACTCCATGTGGTTGCTGTCTTGATGTGGGCATGTCTGTTTGCCTATACTGGTGTTCCTGCCTATCAGCACATGGCTGGATGTGTCCACATTAATGCAGTTGACCTTGATGCAGTGTATATGTCACATATAAGGACTTACACTGTCTTAACAGGCATGGCCTGTGACCCTGCAGACATACTCACATAAGGTTTTACATGTATGTGTTCTGCCATATACATCTAAACGGCACTGTACAGTGATTCAACATCCTGCCATGTATCACCTGTGTTGCAGATGTGATACACATGGGACACTGGCTAGCCAGATAGTATTTGCAGGGATGGATATCAACTATAGCATGTATAGTCAAAGTCAACTAGTGGGCTATATGCCATGGGTCATGTATAAATCTAGGATGAAAGGTTACCTGGCAGTGGCCAACACGCGGGTCTGTGGAGGCCAGGTGGAGCAGTGCCACATTACTGATCCACAGGGTTAATGATACATATACCATGCGTTTCCATGTGGTCATCACACCATGTCTGAGAGGGGAGCGATGTGCAGCTTTGACAGACAGGAATGCATAGTATGGCAGGACTATGTCAAGTGTATGGGACAAGGATCTGTCCAGCATGTGGTAGGTGGATGTCCATGAAGTACGTGTTCGAGATCAGGATGAGTACATGTAGCATGTCCAACGTCACTGGGTTGGACATGGATTTATTCAGGGTATGCATCAGGCTACATAGTGGAGATGGGGAATGGGAAGGCTGGTGTAGGCCATCTGCACATGGCCAATACCCCTTAAAGGAAATATGTGATCTGATATGGGTCACTTGAGTGTTCTGTATGGCTGGACAATGATCTCTATATTTATGAATGGCACCCTATCATTATTAGGGTTGCCACATATGACTACCTGACAGGTGTGGTGACGTAGCTATCACAGGAAAGACAACTGCCCAGCTGCATCCCTCACACATGTGTCCATTATGTTGACCACTGCCTAGGTGGTAGTTCATGGGTACAGGGGTATTAACATAGGGGTGACAATGCGAGTCAGCTATTGCTCCTAGGTCATAGTCATTCACATACTTCAATAGGCAGATGCCTTCTGTTTGTCTGTGAAGTATGGACTACAATGAGGGGGAATAAAATTCATTAACCCTGACATACTGTAACTGCCACTGGTGTAGTGTTGGTTCTGCCAGCAGTCCTGTTGCAAAACACTCCTGTGACATAGGAATGTACATCTAGTATACCGAGTGTAGGTGGTACACAGTATGGGTGATGATGTCCTATGACCTGGCAAGGTTATGATATGTAGTGTGACATCAACCATACTGTCATCTACATCTGTACTGCTGACATCACTTAAGTGATCAAGGTTCATGGCCTTCCAGACCAGACTCAGCAGGATAGTAGTAAAGTACTTCCCATTATCAGTGGTGTCTCCCCCTTTGTGGGTTGTGATACCTGTTGGTGTGCACCATTCATTGTGTACACAACCTGACATGGAGCTATGTTTTACATGATGTGTATGTGGAGAGCATCTTGTTTTGTCATATGTGTATGATACAACCTGTGATGTGGGCAGGTCCCATGCAGACTAAGTGCAGCTTGTACCTGCATAGTTGTGGGTACAGGGGCCCTGTGGTGTACATGGATATATGCTTGTGTACCTGTTGGGGGGAGGGGGCCATGTGTTTATATTATCCAAGACCCAATCTGGATTGCTTATTCATGCTAAGCACTTGTTCAGGACTTGAAAACACTATGTAAGCTAATAATTACTATAACATTCTTCCTCATTACCTACAGGTAAGGGTGAACAGGTTTTGTACATACTTTTCTCACTTGCATTGAGTAATGTAGCTGTTGTACTCACTTTCCTCACTTATCTAGGTGAATGTAGTTCTATATTCAGGCATGTCCAAGAGTCAACTGCCAGTGTTCTCACCTGTCTATCTGATGAATCTGGACATCTTGAGGCAATGTGCACATTGCCTCATGTACACAGACAAGCCTCTCCACCTACCACCCAACATTACAACCTGTGAGAGATGCACTCATCTAGCCAAACTGGAGGTAAAGGTCTCTCCAACCAAGCCTGACACTGACTGCCATGTGGAGAAGGTACACAGTCGCACAACACCACACTTATCACATAAGTCTAACTGAATCTACCCCACCATTAACTGGGAAAACTACTTGTGTACCAACAGATTAGCTCAATGGTTTCTGGAATTCATAAACACCAATGCCCTGACTCAACATATCCACACACCCACCAGGGGCAACAATATCCTAGACCTAGTCATTACCAACATGAGTGACTGGTGCTCCACACGTGAAACCAACTCCTTGTTGGTCGGATCTGACCATGTGCTGAACACCGTTGATATCCACATCCCGCACCTACCCCCCATTAAGGGAAACACAGTATAATATGTCTACAAGGCCAACTACATGCTTCTTAAGACAGACGTGGTGGACGTCATGACACCCATGCTGATGGACAGTACTGTTACAACTGCTGAATCCTACACAAATGCACTCTATAAGCACTTACAGGAGTGCATGGCTTGTGCTATCCCAAAAAGAACTAGGACACTGTACTCCTAATTAACTAAACCAATCTGGTGGTCCCCTGCCATAAACATATTGTACTACAGGAGGAAGACACTGTTGCAAACGAGAGTACAATACCATGCATGGAGGAGATCCCTGGCCAGACTCAGTCAGAAGGTGAGATCCCTTATAAGATCCTCCAAAACTAGCTATGAAATCTATAATGCAACTAATACCAACAACAACCACAAACCATTGTATAGCTATGTCACATATCTCAATGTCAACAACCAGATCTGCTCTGAGTTACAGCACAAAGGCACGAACATTACAGAAACAATTGATATTGGCAACATCCTGGCAGATCCATCTCAAAGCTGCACACTCTAAAGGCAATATCACAGCATCCATGTGACTGGACAACATCCCAGGCTGCATTTCACACGAACTTCAGATCGTACTGTCTCCCCACCTATGCACCATGTTCAATAATAGCCTCACATCGGGTATAGTGCTCCCTGAATGGTGCACAGCAACAGTTATCCCACTCCACAAAGGTGGCGCCACAACGGACCATGGGACCTATTTCATTATAGGCCTGACTAGCCTGGTCTGCAAGGCTATGGTGCACATCATGGATCACTGTCACAGAGACATTGGGTACCTCCCAACCTTTGACCCCTCCCTGTTTGGCATTGTTAAGGCTGGACCATGCCTCCTAAACCTGGTGGACTTCTTGGAGATAGTTACCAATGCATTAGGTGAGGGTAAGGAGGTCCACACAGCCTACTTAGATCTCTCATAGGCTTTCAACACCATTCCTCCTTCTGGTATTATCAACATACCCATCCGCCTGAACATTAACCCTTACTTCATGTGATGGTTTGCAAAGTGGCTCACGGACAGAACCCACACAGTGGGAGTTGCATACCCTAGGTATGACTATATACCAGTTACAACTGGTGTCCCCCAGAGCTCAGTCCTAGGACCCCTCATGTTTGGTATATATGTCTCTGACATACAGACAAGCACAGGAGGGCTTTAGCTGAAAAGGTTTGCAGACGACTGCCAACTAGGGGACATAATTGTTTCCCCAGCTGTTACAGACACCCTCTGGAAGGGTCACACTGAGACAGATACCTGGTGTTAATATTCTGGCGTCAAGCTGAATGCCTAAAAGTGCATAGTCATCCCCTTTGGATATAACTAATTACCCGTGGACTACCACATAGGTGCTAGTCCCCTACATACAGAAAAGGTAATACAGGATCCGGGAACCCCAGTAGATAGCAATCTCTCCTTCGATACCCATAATGACAAGATGGTTAGAATATCCTTCTACATGGCCCCCCTAATCTCTAATGGGTTCGCATCCAGATCAGAGGGGCCATTGTGACTCTACACATGTCATATTAGACCCATTAAAGGATACAACACCTCATTTGGGATATTACCTTACAAGATAACTGCAACAGCTTGGAAGACCACACCAGTACCACACCAAGAGGATTACTGACCTCAAACAGATGACCTATGCAGCCCAACCTACGAAACTCCAGCTGTACTCGGTTGCATTCCACATACTCACAGGTGATCTCTTCTTGACATACAAGGCTCATGTCCAACCCTGTATTGCTGGATATGCTCCACCTAAACAGAAGCCCCCGAGAGCCACATGCTCTAGGGATATACACCTAACCACAATGATGAATAGGACGTGCTGGATGGATAGATTCCTGACCTGGACACTCCCTATGCTTTGGGACATGATTCCAATGTACATCAGGCAGGGCCCCTCATGAGCACTCTTCAAGGGAAGCCTTGACGTGTGGACGGAAGACAGACATGTACCCCGGGGATCACTGCATTGGCTCTGCTGCACAGAGGCACAGGGAACTATTGGCTCTGCTGTTCAGAGGCACAGAAAACCAACCTATGGGGGTGGCGAAAGCCAACACATGCTAGCTAGGCTTACAGATACATTTGGTAAGACAACCTAGTACCTACCTTTGCACATATTACATGTCTTATGTGCATGGATAGTTAAATAGCTCTTCCATTTTACTTTGCTATCATGCTGATAAAGTGTCGGCTCACTAATTGACATATGTATCCTGTTATTGTGTATTGTAAATGCCATTTGACATAACTAATGTTTGCCTAACATTACAGTAATGCTATGTAGCTTGTAATACAGATCTGCCTACAATACTGTACATTACACAGTTATTGGCACAATATCCCACAATGCAAATCATACTTGCACAGTGGCCCAACCTTCCACATGTTATTCTCTGTAATACACCCATACATATGGCTATAGTTACAATATATCAACATATACTATCCCCTGTTATGGCACATACTTGTTGGACCAGCCCTGCCACTGACATCGGCTGGTGAGGAGTATTTCTGTTTAAAGCCTTTATACAGCATCCCTTGTGGTGTATGCGGTGTTTGCCTTGTGACCTACAGCAGTACACACAAATATTACAAGCGTTACTGTGCTCAACAATAAATCACTACAAGATAACTGTTTCCACTATATGGATTGCGTGCACTTTAAATACTACATAATAGTACTACATACACAGACATACTGACTGTTTTACATACCTTATTAGTAACCCGAGGTGTCTTTAACTGTTGATTCAATCCTTTTCGGTTTGTGTTTCAGTGTTCTTTGTAATGTTCCGCTGGTATATATGGATGGTTTGAATGTGTGATAACACATCCTTTTCTAGTTACATATCGGTAACATGTGGTATCCTGTCCACCAATTGCTGTTCCAAAGTAGTTAATTGGATGCACATCAGCTGTGCAGCTACTCCATTAGCCAATACCATGGCAACAGTGGTGTATAAGTGAGTACTCCTTTTGGGCATTGTCCGTTTGCCTTACTTTCGAGGGAGATGGCCTAGATGTGTTATTGCGATATATTTCAACAGCTATATGGAGACACACAGAGATATATTAGCTTCATGACTCCTGTGGACTGTGTAAAATGGCTAGATGATTTACTTCTACATGTGAGTACAACTGTTATATTTTGGAACAGTACTACTTACGCAGGGTTTGTTTGCACCTAATACTTCTGCAGATGTTTAAGTCTGGCAAGGATGTTTGACCAGCTCAAGGCCATATGGCTATGCATGAATTGTTATGTGGTGTACCAGACATCCTTGATTTGGTGTACAAGTGTAGCATACTGTGCTGTTACTCACTAATTGATAACACATCCCAGTGTACGCACAA